>NC_079200.1:51944812-52244812 GCF_029499605.1 Hyla sarda
TAAGCGAGTCCACCCCTCACATTATATACACAGTATCTCCCATAAGAGAGTCCACCCCTCACATTATATATACAGTATCTCCCATAAGTGACTCCACCCCTCACATTATATATACAGTATATCCCATAAGTGAGTCCACTCCTCACATTATATACAGTATATCCCATAAGTGAGTCCACCCCTCACATTATATACAGTATATCCCCATAAGTGAGTCCACTCCTCACATTATATACAGTATTATCCCATAAGTGAGTCCACTCCTCACATATATACAGGTATATCCCATAAGTGAGTCCACCCCTCACATTATATTACAGTAATATCCCATAAGTGAGTCCACCCCTCACATCATATATACAGTATCTCCCATAAGTGAGTCCACTCCTCACATTATATATACAGTATCTCCCATAAGTGACTCCACCCCTCACATTATATACAGTTTATCCCATAAGTGAGTCCACCCCTCACATTATATATACAGTATATCCCATAAGTGAGTCCACCCCTCACATTATATACAGTATATCCCATAAGTGACTCCACCCCTCACATTATATACACAGTATCTCCCATAAGTGACTCCACCCCTCACATTATATATACAGTATCTCCCATAAGTGAGTCCACCCCTCACATTATATATACAGTATCTCCCCATAAGTGAGTCCAACCCTCACATTATATACAGTATCTCCCATAAGTGAGTCCACCCCTCACATTATATACAGTACATCCCATAAGTGAGTCCACCCCTCACATTATATATACAGTATCTCCCATAAGTGAGTCCAACCCTCACATTATATATACAGTATCTCCCATAAGTGAGTCCAACCCTCACATTATATACAGTATGTCCATAAGTGAGTCCACCCCCTCACATTATATACAGTATATCCCATAAGTGACTCCACCCCTCACATTATATACAGTATATCCCATAAGTGACTCCACCCCTCACATTATATATACAATATATCCCATAAGTGAGTCCACCCCTCACATTATATACAGTATCTCCCATAAGTGAGTCCACCCCTCACATTATATATACAGTATCTCCCATAAGTGAGTCCACCCCTCACATTATATACAGTATCTCCCATAAGTGACTCCACCCCTCACATTATATACAGTATATCCCCATAAGTGACTCCACCCCTCACACATTATATATACAGTATCTCCCATAAGTGAGTCCACCCTCACATCATATATACAGTATCTCCCATAAGTGAGTCCACCCCCTCACATCATATATACAGTATCTCCCATAAGTGACTCCCCCCTCACATTATATATACAGTATATCCCATAAGTGATTCCACCCCCTCACATTATATATACAGTATATCCCATAAGTGATTCCACCCCTCACATTATATATATATATATATATAGTATCTCCCATAAGTGAGTCCACCCCTCACATTATTTACAGTATCTCCCATAAGTGACTCCACCCCTCACATTATATATACAGTATATCCCATAAGTGAGTCCACCCCTCACATTATATACAGTATCTCCCATAAGTGAGTCCACCCCTCACATTATATATATACAGTATCTCCCATAAGTGACTCTACCCCTCACTTTATATATACAGTATCTCCCATAAGTGAGTCCCCCCCCTCACATTATATACAGTACATCCCATAAGTGAGTCCACCCCTCACATTATATATACAGTATCTCCCATAAGTGAGTCCAACCCTCACATTATATATACAGTATCTCCCATAAGTGAGTCCAACCCTCACATTATATACAGTATGTCCCATAAGTGAGTCCACCCCTCACATTATATACAGTATATCCCATAAGTGACTCCACCCCTCACATTATATACAGTATATCCATAAGTGACTCCACCCCTCACATTATATATACAATATATCCCATAAGTGAGTCCTACCCCTCACATTATATACAGTATCTCCCATAAGTGAGTCCACCACTCACATTATATATACAGTATCTCCCATAAGTGAGTCCACCCCTCACATTATATACAGTATCTCCCATAAGTGACTCCACCCCTCACATTATATACAGTATATCCCATAAGTGACTCCACCCCTCACATTATATATACAGTATCTCCCATAAGTGAGTCCACCCCTCACATCATATATTACAGTATCTCCCATAAGTGAGTCCACCCCTCACATCATATATACAGTATCTCCCATAAGTGACTCCCCCCTCACATTATATATACAGTATATCCCATAAGTGATTCCACCCCTCACATTATATATACAGTATATCCCATAAGTGATTCCACCCCTCACATTATATATATATATAGTATCTCCCATAAGTGAGTCCACCCCTCACATTATTTACAGTATCTCCATAAGTGACTCCACCCCTCACATTATATATACAGTATAATCCCATAAGTGAGTCCACCCCTCACATTATATACAGTATCTCCCATAAGTGAGTCCACCCCTCACATTATATATATACAGGTATCTCCCGTAAGTGACTCTACCCCTCACATTATATATACAGTATCTCCCATAAGTGAGTCCAACCCTCACATTATATATACAGTATCTCCCATAAGTGAGTCCAACCCTCACATTATATACAGTAATCTCCCATAAGTGAGTCCACCCCTCACATTATATACAGTATATCCCATAAGTGACTCCACCCCTCACATTATATATACAATATATCCATAAGTGAGTCCACCCCTCACATTATATACAGTATCTCCCATAAGTGAGTCCACCCCTCACATTATATATACAGTATCTCCCATAAGTGAGTCCACCCCTCACATTATATACAGTATCTCCCATAAGTGACTCCACCCCTCACATTATATACAGTATATCCCATAAGTGACTCCACCCCTCACATTATATATACAGTATCTCCCATAAGTGAGTCCACCCCTCACATCATATATACAGTATCTCCCATAAGTGAGTCACCCCTCACATCATATATACAGTATCTCCCATAAGTGACTCCACCCCTCACATTATATACAGTATATCCCATAAGTGACTCCACCCCTCACATTATATATACAGTATCTCCCATAAGTGAGTCCACCCCCTCACATTATATATACAGTATATCCCATAAGTGATTCCACCCCTCACATTATATATACAGTATATCCCATAAGTGATTCACCCCTCACATTATATATATATATAGTATCTCCCATAAGTGAGTCCACCCCTCACATTATTTACAGTATCTCCCCTAAGTGACTCCACCCCTCACATTATATATACAGTATATCCCATAAGTGAGTCCACCCCTCACATTATATACAGTATCTCCCATAAGTGAGTCCACCCCTCACATTATATATATACAGTATCTCCCGTAAGTGACTCTACCCCTCACTTTATATATACAGTATCTCCCATAAGTGAGTCCCCCCCCTCACATTATATATACAGTATATCCCATAAGTGAGTCCACCCCTCACATTATATATACAGTATATCCCATAGGTGAGTCCACCCCTCACATTATTTACAGTATCTCCCATAAGTGAGTCCACCCCTCACATTATATATACAGTATCTCCCATAAGTGAGTCCACCCCTCACATTATATACAGTATCTCCCATAAGCGAGTCCACTTCTCACGTTATATACAGTACATCCCATAAGTGAGTCCACCCCTCACATTATATACAGTATATCCCATAAGTGAGTCCACCCCTCACATTATATACAGTATCTCCCATAAGTGAGTCCACCCCTCACATTATATATACACTATCTCCCATAAGTGAGTCCACCCCTCACATTATATACAGTATATCCCATAAGTGACTCCACCCCCTCACATTATATATACAGTATCTCCTATAAGTGAGTCCACCTCTCACATTATATATACAGTATCTCCCATAAGTGAGTCCACCCCTCACATTATATACAGTATATCCCATAAGTGATTCCACCCCTCACATTATATATACAGTATATCCCATAAGTGAGTCCACACCTCACATTATTCATATAGTATCTCCCATAAGTGGGTCCACCCCTCAAATTATATTTATACAGTATCTCCCATAAGTGAGTCCACCCCTCACATTATATACAGTATCTCCCATAAGTGAGTCCCACCCCTCACATTATATATACACTATCTCCCATAAGTGAGTCCACCCCTCACATTATATACAGTATATCCCATAAGTGACTCCACCCCTCACATTATATATACAGTATCTCCCATAAGTGAGTCCACCCCTCACTTTATATACAGTATATCCCATAAGTGATTCCACCCCTCACATTATATATACAGTATATCCCATAAGTGAGTCCACACCTCACATTATTCATATAGTATCTCCCATAAGTGGGTCCACCCCTCAAATTATATTTATACAGTATCTCCCATAAGTGAGTCCACCCCTCACATTATATACAGTATCTCCCATAAGTGAGTCCACCCCCTCACATTATATACAGTATATCCATAAGTGAGTCCACCCTCACATTATAAATACAGTATCTCCCATAAGTGAGTCCACCCCTCACATTATATACAGTATATCCCATAAGTGACTCCACCCCTCACATTATATACAGTATCTCCTCATAAGTGAGTCCACCCCTCACATTATATATACAGTATATCCCATAAGTGATTCCACCCCTCACATTATATATACAGTATATCCCATAAGTGACTCCACCCCTCACATTATATACAGTAATATCCCATAAGTGACTCCACCCCTCACATTATATACACAGTATCTCCATAAGTGAGTCCACCCCTCACATTATATATACCGTATCTCCCATAAGTGAGTCCACCCCTCACATTATATACAGTATCTCCCATAAGTGAGTCCACCCCTCACATTATATATACAGTATCTCCCATAAGTGACTCCACCCCTCACATTATATATACAGTATCTCCCATAAGTGACTCCACCCCTCACATTATATATACAGTATATCCCATAAGTGAGTCCACCCCTCACATTAATATATACAGTATATCCCATAAGTGAGTCCCACCCCTCACATTATATATACAGTATCTCCCATAAGTGAGTCCACCCCCTCACATTATATACAGTATCTCCCATAAGTGAGTCCACCCCACTCACATTATATACAGTATATCCCATAAGTGAGTCCACCCCTCACATTATATATACAGTATCTCCCATAAGTGAGTCCACTCCTCACATTATATACAGTATCTCCCATAAGTGAGTCCACCCCCTCACATTATATATACAGTATATCCCATGAGTGAGTCCACCCCTCACATTATATACAGTATCTCCCATAAGTGACTCCACCCCCTCACATTATATATACAGTATCTCCCATAAGTGAGTCCACCCCTCACATCACATATACAGTATCTCCCCATAAGTGAGTCCACCCCTCACATTATATATACAGTATATCCCATAAGTGAGTCCACCCCTCACATTATATACAGTATCTCCCATAAGTGACTCCACCCCTCACATTATATACAGTATATCCCATAAGTGACTCCACCCCTCACATTATATATACAGTATCTCCCATAAGTGAGTCCACCCCTCACATCATATATACAGTATCTCCCATAAGTGAGTTCACCCCTCACATTATATATACAGTATATCCCATAAGTGTGTCCACCCTCACATTATATATACAGTATCTCCCATAAGTGACTCTACCCCTCACATTATATATACAGTATCTCCCATAAGTGAGTCCCCCCCCTAACATTATTTACAGTATCTCCCATAAGTGACTCCACCCCTCACATTATATATACAGTATATCCCATAAGTGAGTCCACCCCTCACATTATATATACAGTATTTCCCATAAGTGACTCCACCCCTCACATAATATATACAGTATATCCCATAAGTGAGTCCACCCCTCACATTATATACATTATATCCCATAAGTGAGTCCACCCCTCACATTATATACAGTATATCCCATAAGTGAGTCCACCCCTCACATTATATACAGTATCTCCCATAAGTGAGTCCATCCCTCACATTATATACAGTATATCCCATAAGTGACTCCACCCCTCACATTATATACAGTATATCCCATAAGTGACTCCACCCCTCACATTATATACAGTATCTCCCATAAGTGAGTCCACCCCTCACATTATATATACAGTATCTCCCATAAGTGAGTCCACCCCTCACATTATATATACAGTATCTCCCATAAGTGAGTCCACCCCTCATATTATATATACAGTATCTCCCATAAGTGAGTCCACCCCTCATATTATATATACAGTATTTCCCATAAGTGAGTCCACTCCTCACATTATATACAGTATCTCCCATAAGTGAGTCCACCCCTCACATTATATATACAATATATCCCATGAGTGAGTCCACCCCTCACATTATATACAGTATCTCCCATAAGTGACTCCACCCCTCACATTATATACAGTATATCCCATAAGTGACTCCACCCCTCACATTATATATACAGTATATCCCATAAGTGAGTCTACCCCTCACATTATATACAGTATCTCCCATAAGTGAGTCCACCCCTCACATTATATATACAGTATCTCCCATAAGTGAGTCCACCCCTCACATTATATACATTATCTCCCATAAGTGACTCCACCCCTCACATTATATACAGTATATCCCATAAGTGACTCCACCCCTCACATTATATATACAGTATCTCCCATAAGTGAGTCCACCCCTCACATCACATATACAGTATCTCCCATACGTGAGTCCACCCCTCACATTATATATACAGTATATCCCATAAGTGAGTCCACCCCTCACATTATATACAGTATCTCCCATAAGTGACTCCACCCCTCACATTATATACAGTATATCCCATAAGTGACTCCACCCCTCACATTATATATACAGTATCTCCCATAAGTGAGTCCACCCCTCACATCATATATACAGTATCTCCCATAAGTGAGTTCACCCCTCACATTACATATACAGTATATCCCATAAGTGTGTCCACCCTCACATTATATATACAGTATCTCCCATAAGTGACTCTACCCCTCACATTATATATACAGTATCTCCCATAAGTGAGTCCCCCCCTCACATTATTTACAGTATCTCCCATAAGTGACTCCACCCCTCACATTATATATACAGTATATCCCATAAGTGAGTACACCCCTCACATTATATATATAGTATCTCCCATAAGTGACTCCACCCCTCACATTATATATACAGTATATCCCATAAGTGAGTACACCCCTCACATTATATACATTATATCCCATAAGTGAGTCCACCCCTCACATTATATACAGTATATCCCATAAGTGAGTCCACCCCTCACATTATATACAGTATCTCCCATAAGTGAGTCCATCCCTCACATTATATACAGTATATCCCATAAGTGACTCCACCCCTCACATTATATACAGTATATCCCATAAGTGACTCCACCCCTCACATTATATACAGTATCTCCCATAAGTGAGTCCACCCCTCACATTATATATACAGTATCTCCCATAAGTGAGTCCACCCCTCACATTATATATACAGTATCTCCCATAAGTGAGTCCACCCCTCATATTATATATACAGTATCTCCCATAAGTGAGTCCACCCCTCATATTATATATACAGTATCTCCCATAAGTGAGTCCACCCCTCACATTATTTACAGTATAACCCATAAGTGAGTCCACCCCTCACATTATATATACAGTATCTCCCATAAGAGACTCTACCCCTCACATTATATATACAGTATTTCCCATAAGTGAGTCCCCCCTCACATTATATACAGTATTTCCCATAAGTGAGTCCCCCCCTCACATTATATACAGTATATCCCATAAGTGAGTCCACCCCTCACATTATATTTACAGTATAGCCCATAAGTGAGTCCATCCCTCACATTATATACAGTATCTCCCATAAGTGAGTCCACCCCTCACATTATATATACAGTATCTCCCATAAGTGAGTACACTCCTCACATTATACACAGTATATCCCATAAGTGAGTCCACCCCTCACATTATATACAGTATATCCCATAAGTGAGTCCACCCCTCACATTATATACAGTATCTCCCATAAGTGACTCCACCCCTCATATCATATATACAGTATCTCCCATAAGTGAGTCCACCCCTCACATTATATACACAGTATCTCCCATAAGAGAGTTCACCCCTCACATTATATATACAGTATCTCCCATAAGTGACTCCACCCCTCACATTATTTACAGTATCTCCCATAAGTGAGTCCACCCCTCACATTATATATACAGTATATCCCATAAGTGAGTCCATCCCTCACATTATATATACAGTATATCCCATAAGTGAGTCCACTCCTCACATTATATACAGTATATCCCATAAGTGAGTCCACCCCTCACATTATATACAGTATATCCCATAAGTGAGTCCACTCCTCACATTATATACAGTATATCCCATAAGTGAGTCCACTCCTCACATTATATACAGTATATCCCATAAGTGAGTCCACCCCTCACATTATATACAGTATATCCCATAAGTGAGTCCACCCCTCACATCATATATACAGTATCTCCCATAAGTGAGTCCACCCCTCACATTATATATACAGTATATCCCATAAGTGTGTCCACCCTCACATTATATATACAGTATCTCCCATAAGTGAGTCCCCCCCCTCACATTATTTACAGTATCTCCCATAAGTGACTCCACCCCTCACATTATATATACAGTATATCCCATAAGTGAGTACACCCCTCACATTATATATATAGTATCTCCCATAAGTGACTCCACCCCTCACATTATATATACAGTATATCCCATAAGTGAGTCCACCCCTCACATTATATACAGTATATCCCATAAGTGAGTCCACCCCTCACATTATATACAGTATCTCCCATAAGTGAGTCCACCCCTCACATTATATATACAGTATCTCCCATAAGTGAGTCCACCCCTCATATTATATATACAGTATCTCCCATAAGTGAGTCCACCCCTCACATTATATATACAGTATATCCCATAAGTGAGTCCACCCCTCACATTATATATACAGTATCTCCCATAAGAGACTCTACCCCTCACATTATATATACAGTATTTCCCATAAGTGAGTCCCCCCTCACATTATATACAGTATTTCCCATAAGTGAGTCCCCCCCTCACATTATATACAGTATATCCCATAAGTGAGTCCCCCCCTCACATTATATACAGTATTTCCCATAAGTGAGTCCACCCCTCACATTATATATACAATATAGCCCATAAGTGAGTACACTCCTCACATTATACACAGTATATCCCATAAGTGAGTCCACCCCTCACATTATATACAGTATATCCCATAAGTGAGTCCACCCCTCACATTATATACAGTATATCCCATAAGTGAGTCCACCCCTCACATTATATATACAGTATCTCCCATAAGTGATTCCACCCCTCACATTATATACAGTATCTCCCATAAGTGAGTCCACCCCTCACATTATATACAGTATATCCCATAAGTGAGTCCACCCCTCACATTATATATACAGTATCTCCCATTAGTGACTCCACCCCTCACATTATTTACAGTATCTCCCATAAGTGAGTCCACCCCTCATATCATATATACAGTATATCCCATAAGTGAGTCCATCCCTCACATTATATACACAGTATCTCCCATAAGAGAGTCCACCCCTCACATTATATATACAGTATCTCCCATAAGTGACTCCACCCCTCAGATTATTTACAGTATCTCCCATAAGTGAGTCCACCCCTCACATTATATATACAGTATATCCCATAAGTGAGTCCATCCCTCACATTATATATACAGTATATCCCTTAAGTGAGTCCACCCCTCACATTATATATACAGTATCTCCCATAAGTGAGTCCACTCCTCACATTATATACAGTATATCCGATAAGTGAGTCCACCCCTCACATTATATACAGTATATCCCATAAGTGAGTCCACCCCTCACATTATATACAGTATCTCCCATAAGTGAGTCCACTCCTCACATTATATACAGTATCTCCCATAAGTGACTCCACCCCTCACATTATATACACAGTATCGTCCATAACTGAGTCCACCCCTCACATTATATATACAGTATCTCCCATAAGTGAGTCCACCCCTCACATTATATATACAGTATCTCCCATAAGTGAGTCCACTCCTCACATTATATACAGTATATCCCATAAGTGAGTCCACCCCTCACATTATATATACAGTATCTCCCATAAGTGAGTCCACCCCTCATATTATATATACAGTATCTCCCATAAGTGAGTCCACCCCTAACATTATATATACAGTATCTCCCATAAGTGAGTCCACCCCTCACATTATATACAGTATCTCCCATAAGTGAGTCCATCCCTCACATTATATACAGTATCTCCCATAAGTGAGTCCACCCCTCATATTATATATACAGTATCTCCCATAAGTGAGTCCACCCCTCACATTATATACAGTATATCCCATAAGTGAGTCCACCCCTCATATTATATATACAGTATCTCCCATAAGTGAGTCCACCCCTCACATTATATATACAGTATCTCCCATAAGTGACTCCACCCCTCACATTATATATACAGTATATCCCATAAGTGAGTCCACCCCTCACATTATATACAGTATATGCCATAAGTGAGTCCACCCCTCACATTATATATACAGTATATCCCATAAGTGAGTCCACCCCTCACATTATATACAGTATCTCCCATAAGTGAGTCCATCCCTCACATTATATACAGTATCTCCCATAAGTGAGTCCACCCCTCATATTATATATACAGTATCTCCCATAAGTGACTCCACCCCTCACATTATTTACAGTATCTCCCATAAGTGAATCCACCCCTCACATTATATACAGTATATGCCATAAGTGACTCCACCCCTCAGATTATTTACAGTATCTCCCATAAGTGAATCCACCCCTCACATTATATATACAGTATATCCCATAAGTGAGTCCACCCCACACATTATATATACAGTATATCCTATAAGTGAGTCCACCCCTCACATTATATATACAGTATATCCCATAAGTGAGTCCACCCCTCACATTATATACAGTATATCCCATAAGTGAGTCCACCCCTCACATTATATACAGTATCCCCCATAAGTGAGTCCATCCCTCACATTATATACAGTATATCCCATAAATGACTCCACCCCTCACATTATATACAGTATATCCCATAAGTGAGTCCACCCCTCACATTATATACAGTATCTCCATAAGTGAGTCCAACCCTCACATTATATACAGTATATTCCATAAGTGAGTCCACCCCTTACATTATATATACAGTATCTCCCATAAGTGAGTCCACCCCTCATATTATATACAGTATCTCCCATAAGTGACTCCACCCCTCACATTATATATACAGTATATCCCATAAGTGAGTCCACCCCTCACATTATATACAGTATCTCCCATAAGTGAGTCCACCCCTCACATTATATACAGTATCTCCCATAAGTGAGTCCACCCCTCACATTATATATACAGTATATCCCATAAGTGAGTCCACCCCTCACATTATATACAGTATCTCCGATAAGTGAGTCCACCCCTCACATTATATACAGTATCTCCCATAAGTGAGTCCACCCCTCACATTATATATACAGTATCTCCCATAAGTGAGTCCACCCTTCACATTATATAAACAGTATCTCCCATAAGTGATTCCACCCCTCACATTATATATACAGTATATCCCATAAGAGAGTCCACCCCTCACATTATATATACAGTATCTTCCATAAGTGAGCCCACCCCTCACATTATATACAGTATCTCCCATAAGTGAGTCCACCCCTCATATTATATATACAGTATTTCCCATAGGTGAGTCCACCCCTCACATTATATACAGTTTATCCCACATGTGACTCCACCCCTCACATTATATACAGTATCTCCCATTAGTGAGTCCATCCCTCACATTATATACAGTATCTCCCATAAGTGAGTCCACCCCTCTCATTATATACAGTATATCCCATAAGTGAGTCCACCCCTCACATTATATATACAGAATCTCCCATAAGTGAGTCCATCCCTCACATTATTAATACACTATCTCCCATAAGTGAGTCCACCCCTCACATTATATATACAGTATCTCCCATAAGTGAGTCCACCCCTCACATTATATACAGTATATCCCATAAGTGAGTCCACCCCTCACATTATATATACAGTATCTCCCATAAGTGACTCCACCCCTCACATTATATACATTATATCCCATAAGTGAGTCCACCCCTCACATTATACACAGTATATCCCATAAGTGAGTCCACCCCTCACATTATATACAGTATCTCACATAAGTGAGGCCACCCCTCAGATTATTTACAGTATCTCTCAAAAGTGAGTCCACCCCTCACATTATATATATAGTATCTTCCATAAGTGAGTCCACCCCTCACGTTTATACAGTATCTCCCATAAGTGAGCCCACCCCTCACATTATATACAGTATCTCCCATAAGTGAGTCCACCCCTCAGATTATTTACAGTATCTCACATAAGTGAGTCAACCCCTCACATTATTTATACAGTATCTCCCATAAGTGAGTCCACCCCTCACGTTATATGCAGTGTCTCTCAAAAGTGAGTACACCCCTCACATTATATACAGTGGGGATCAAAAGTTTGGGCACCCCAGGTAACCATTTGTATTAATGTGCATAAAGAAGCCAAGGAAAGATGGAAAAATCTCCAAAAGGCATCAAATTACAGATTAGACATTCTTATAATATGTCAACAAAAGTTAGATTTTATTTCCATCATTTACACTTTCAAAATAACAGAAAACAAAAAAATGGCATCTGCAAAAGTTTGGGTACCCTGCAGAATTTATAGCATGCACTGCCCCCTTTGCAAAGCTGAGACCTGCCAGTGTCATGGATTGTTCTCAATCCTTATCTGCGAAGACCAGGTGATGTCAATCTCAAAGGTTTTAAATGCCCAGACTCATCTGACCTTGCCCCAACAATCAGCACCATGGCTTCTTCTAAGCAGTTGTCTAGAAATCTGAAACTGAAAATAGTTGACACTCGCAAAGCTGGAAAAGGCTATAAGAAGATAGCAAAACATTTTCAGATGTCAATATCCTCTGTTCGGAATGTAATTAAGAAATGGCATTTATCAGGAACAGTGAAAGTGAAAGCAAGATCTGGAAGACCAAGAAAAATATCAGACAGAACAGCTCGCAGGATTGTGAGAAAAACTATTCCAACCCCTCGTTTGACTGCACAATCCCTCCAGAAAGATCTGGCAGACACTGGAGTGGTGGTACACTATTCCACTATAAAGAGATACTTGTACAAATATGGTCTTCATGGAAGAGTCATCAGAAGAAAACCTCTTCTACGTCCTCACCACAAAAATCAGCGTTTGAACTTGGCAAATGAACATATAGACAGACTCTTGGCTGGCTACACAAAGTGTTTACAAGCTTTGACACTTGCCAAAGGAGGATAAAAGATATTAACTCTGCAGGGTGCCAACTTTTGCAGATTCCATTTTTTTGTTTCTGTTATTTTGAAAGTGTAAATGATGGAAATAAAATCTAACTTTTGTTGACATATTATAAGAATGTCTAATCTGTAATTTGATGCCTTTTGGAGACTTTTCCATCTTTCCTTGGCTTCTTTATGCACATTAATACAAATTTTTACCTGGGGTGCCCAAACTTTTGATCCCCACTGTATACTGATTCACTATAATAGTACTTATTTAATTCCCTGTGGACCAAAATCCTTTATTATTCGTTGGCATTTTTGATGCACTCTTTAGTTTTGGTATATTTTATGTCCCCCCCCCTTCTCCTTCAAGTTCTTTATGTAGGTCTTGTCTTCGCATGTATTAAATTGTATAGCAAATTAGATTTTTTCCCCAAAATAAATAAATTAGCCAGACACCAACCAAGCAGCAACAGCCTGACGTTACCAGGGTGGCGAGGACCATTATTATTGGTCCTGCCCAGCCTAAAATATGTCAGCCTGTTATCGCCTAAGCCCTGGAGCGCAATATTTGATGCTCTGGGCCTTTTGGTACCGGCTCTCCTCAGCACCCCTGGGGCGATGGGTACAAGGGCAATATTTGGAGGTCAGCGCTAGCTGTTTTTGTGGCTAACACTAAGACCTGGGTTAGTAATGGATTCTGTCTACAAAACAGCTTCCGCTACTAAGCCTGAAAATGTAATTGTAAAAAAACACAACATATTAAAAAAAAACACTTTCCCACAGCCCTTAGTAAAAAAATTAAAAAATTAAATGCTGGCCATCTTTGTAGTACTCTGCAATAATGTATCTGAAATGAGAATAAAAGAAAAACACGAAAAATGTGTTAGCACATTTTGGCGCTCTCCCCTGAGAAGAGCACCCATAATGCAGTGTGTTCCTAAACAGGAAGCCTCCAATTGTTTGGGAACAAACTGCCAGGAAGATTCTGTTTCCAGTATGCAAAAAGCATAATGAGAAAAGAGCCAAACTTACCACCCTGGCTTCCCACCTGGTCCATGTAGCTGTGCCGCTTAATTACACTAGGGGGGGAGTTACACTGACCAGGCCAGAGAAGAAGCCGTGGTAAGTAGACGTCTGCCTACTGTATCCTGTATATACAGTCATCTATAGATAACTGTATATACAGGATAGCGCACAAATAGTTAACCCAGCACTGCTCAGCAGCATGTGTTAACTCTTTCCTTATAGAGCGCCTGTATAGTATACATGGGTACCCTATGCATCCCTGTACTACTATACAGCCAGTGGAGATAAGTAGTGATGCTATACCAGGGGCGTACCTAGAGCATTTGGCACCCGGGGCGGACCCTTTGTTTGTCCCGCCCCCCCCCCCCTTTAGTACGCCACTGTGCTATACACACTGTATATGTATATGCTATACATAATTCCTTGCCTCCTTATACTTTGTGGGCCTGGCCCCCTGCATCTGTCCCATTGTATCCTCAAGGCAGTGAAAAATCTGCCAGAGGGAACAAAAATGACTGTTTTCATACACTAGTAAAATCTTCTAAAAAAAACTGAAGAAAAGCTGCCAAAACCCAGTAAAAAGTTGTGGCAGTTTTCTGGGTGTTTTTACTGGAGGAAAAAAAAAACTTCAGTGGAATCCTAGCCTAAAAGTAATAGAACAAAATACCTGTGTCTAGGTCACAACACATCTCCTGTGAGGTGCAGCTCAGGTGTACACACAGAACTGTGTGGAGATTTAGAACTTTGCTCAAAATTTATCATGTGGCTTGCAGGGCCAGATTAAGCCTGCCTGGAAGACGGAGCACTTCATTATGATTCCCCCCCCCCCCCCCGAAAGTCCCCCTTCCCTTCCGCTGAGTGAAACAGGAGTCAGGCCCCGTTAAAATAAAACGGGCTGCATGGTCTAAAATCACTTTAGTTCAGGTCACTCTTTGCAGCTGTTGCAAAGCTACAACCCCCATTATGTCTGTAGAGCTTCAGGCGTTACAGGAGTTGTAGTTTTGTAACAGCTGGAGCCTCATATACAGTGTCATCCATTATTACTGCAAAACTTAGAAGTGACGAGAGATCTAATGGGACAGTCAGGAGAATACACAAACATAAAATGACTCACAGGAGACGTCTTCTCTGTTGTTTTTCCTTTTCTTCTTCATCTGGTCCAGACGCCAGGTCTTCTTCTAGCTCCATCTTCCTTTGTAAAGTTTGACGCCTGGACATGATTGGTTCCTCACTTTGTCAGCCGATCCTCATCCTCTGTATAAAGACAACAATCATTGTAACCCTTCAAGAGACTGTGTTTTCCCCTGCTCATCATCCCCCCCTGCTCATCACCCCCCCTGCTCATCATCCCCCCCTGCTCATCACCCCCCTGCTCATCATTCCCCCCCTGCTCATCATCCCCCCCTGCTCATAATTCCCCCCCCACTGCTCATCATTCCCCCCCTGCTCATCATCCCCCCTGCTCATCATTCCACCCCCTGCTCATTATTCCCCCCTGCTCATCATCCCCCCCTGCTCATCATTCCCCCCTGCTCATCATTTCCCCCCTGCTGCTCATCACCCCCCCTGCTCATCATTCCCCCTGCTCATCATTCCCCCCTGCTCATCATTCCCCCCTGCTCATTATTCCCCCCTGCTCATCATTCCCCCCCCACTGCTCATCATTCCCCCCCTGCTCATCATTCCCCCCTGCTCATCATTCCACCCCCCTGTTCATCATTCCACCCCCTTGCTCATCATTCCAACCCCCTGCTCATCATTCCCCCTGCTCATCATTCCACCCCCTGCTCATCATTCCACCCCCTTGCTCATCATTCCACCCCCTGCTCATCATTTCACCCCCCCCATGCTCATCATTCCACCCCCCCTGCTTATCATTCCACCCCCTGCTCATCATTCCACCTCCTGCTCATCATTCCACCCCCCCATGCTCATCATTCCACCCCCCTGCTCATCATTCCACCCCCCTGCTCATCATTCCACCCCCCCTGCTCATCATTCCACCCCCTGCTCATCATTCCACCCCCCCTGCTCATCATTCCACCCCCTGTTCATCATTTCCCCCCTGCTCATCATTCCACCCCTGCTCATCATCCCCCCCTGCTCATCATTCCCCCTGCTCATCATTCCCCCCCTGCTAATCATTACCCCCCTGCTCATCATTCCACCCCCCCTGCTCATCATTCCACGCCCCTGCTCATCATTCCACCCCCCCTGCTCATCATTCCACTCCCTGCTCATCATTCCACCCCCTGCTCATCATTCCACCCCCCCTGCTCATCATTCCACCCCCTGTTCATCATTCTCCCCCCTGCTCATCATTCCACCCCTGCTCATCACCCCCCCCTGCTCATCATTCCCCCTGCTCATCATTCCCCCCTGCTCATCATTCCCCCCTGCTCATTATTACCCCCTGCTCATCATTCCACCCCCCCTGCTCATCATTCCACCCCCCCTGCTCATCATTCCACCCCCCTGCTCATCATTCCACCCCCCCTGCTCATCATTCCACTCCCTGCTCATCATTCCACCCCCTGCTCATCATTCCACCCCCCTGCTCATCATTCCACCCCCTGTTCATCATTCTCCCCCCTGCTCATCATTCCACCCCTGCTCATCATCCCCCCCTGCTCATCATTCCCCCTGCTCATCATTCCCCCCTGCTCATCATTCCCCCCTGCTCATTATTACCCCCTGCTCATCATTCCACCCCCCCTGCTCATCATTCCACCCCCCCTGCTCATCATTCCACCTCCCCTGCTCATCATTCCACCCCCCTGCTCATCATTCCACCCCCTGCTCATCATTCCACCCCCCTGCTCATCATTCCACCCACTGTTCATCATTCCACCCCCTGCTCATCATTCCACCCCCCCTGCTCATCATTCCACCCCCTGCTCATCATTCCACCCCCCCTGCTCATCATTCCACCCACTGTTCATCATTCCACCCCCTGCTCATCATTCCACCCCCCCACTCATCATCCCACCCCCTGTTCATCATTCCACCCCCTGCTCATCATTCCACCCACTGTTCATCATTCCACCCCCTGCTCATCATTCCACCCCCCCACTCATCATCCCACCCCCTGTTCATCATTCCACCCCCTGCTCATCATTCCCCCCCTGCTCATCATTCCACCCCTGCTCATCATCCCCCCCTGCTCATCATCCCCCCCTGCTCATCATTCCCCCCTGCTCATAATTCCCCCCCCTGCTCATCATTACCCCTCCTGCTCATCATTACCCCCCCCCCCCGCTGGTCATTACCCCCCCCCCTGCTCGTCATTACCCCCCTCTGCCTCATCATCCTCCCCCACTCATAATCCTCCCCTGCTCATTGCTCTATTCTGTTTTTCATATTTACTTACTTGCCGTGCTCGGCAGGCTCAGGTAGCGTTGGGTCTCATGGGCTGTGACGAGTTACGTCTCCTGCGGCTCCTCTGCACGACGTCACTCGTCATTTCCTGCAGCGCTGGGGTGTAATGAAGAAAACTGTGCCCTGTAGCGGCGCGGCTGCCGGAAATGAGGAGTGACGTCCCTGACACTGTGCAGAGGAGCCGCAGGAGACGTCACTCGTCACAGCCCACATGACCCGACGCATCACCTGAACCTGCCGATCGCGGGCAGGTAAGGAAATATGAAATATAGAAAAAAGCAAGAGGAGTCCGGGGCAGGCCCACAGCAGCCGCCGCTGGTCACTGTTTTAAAGTGGCTGCGGCCGGGCTATCGGTGGCCCCGATCCGCTACTAAGCAGCCCGCAGGGATGTTCCAAATGTGACGGGGCCCCCTGCAGGCAAGGGGCCCGGAGCAGGTGCTCCATGAGCACCAATGATGATCCGGCCCTGGGGACCGGATCACCCTGAACTCACAGCGTATGCAGGTGAGGAGGCCGAGGACCGGGGGAGGGGGGGTTAGGGGGATCATGTGTATGTATGATGTTTGCATGTATGTGTTATGTGAGGTGTGTGTGTATGATGTGTATATATGTATGTTTTATGTGTGAGTACATGTATCATGTGTGTTTGTATTATTGCGTTTGTGTATGTATGTTGTGTACAGTATATGTATATGTATGATGTGTGTAGAATGTGTGTATGTATGTAATGTATAGATGTAGGTGTAAGCGCGATGTATATATGCATGGGGGGGTTTGGTGTCTGGAGGCAGCGTGTGTATGAATGATGTGTGTGTATGTACTGTATGTATGATGTATGAATGATAGATGTTGTGTAAGCAAGATGTATGTATGATTTGTGTAAGCTAGAAGGATATATGTATGATGTGTGGACATGTATTATGTTGGGGGATCTGGAGGCGGCAGGTGTATGTATGATATGTGTTTATGTATGATGTATGTGTATGTATGATGTGTAAGTATTATGCATGTGTGGGGGGCCCAGAGGCGGCGTGTGTATGAATGATGTGTGTGTATGTACTGTATGTATGATGTATGAATGATGTGTGTAAGCAAGATGTATACGTATGATGTGTGGAGATGTGTGTAAGCTATAAGGATGTATGTATGATGTGTGGAGATGAATTATGCAGAGGGATCTGGAGGCGGCGGGTGTATCTATGATGTATGTGTGTGTATGATGTGTGTGTATGTATGTATAATGCATGTGTTTGGGGGATCCGGAGGTGGTGTGTGTATGAATGATGTGTGTATGTACTGTATGTATGATGACAATGAAGAAAATCAGGTGGCACTCACGGTATTGTGAACAGTATCTTCTTTATTCAGTGCGGTGCATAAACAGACAGTGGGGAGCTTGGATCAGCAGTATAACGGACGACAGCTATTTCACGCCGCTCACGGCGCTTCTTCAGGAAGAAGCGCCGGGAGCGGCGTGAAATAGCTGTCGTCCGTTACACTGCTGATCCAAGCGCCCCGCTGTCTGTTTATGCACTGCACCGAATAAAAAAGATACTGTTCACAATACCGTGAGTGCCACCTGATTTTCTTCATTGTCTTTATGTGAATGCAATTCCTGCACTCTGAAGGTTAAGCACCACAGAGCATACAGTTTTAGGATCTGTGTTTCCACAAGCACTAACATGGACTCTGCAGGTGTGCAGTATTAGCAGAGGTCAATCAGTGCCGACTCTCTGTTTCTCTAAGTCACTGTATGTATAATGTATGTATGAATAATGTGTGGGTATGAATGATAGATGTGTGTAAGCAAGATGTATGTATGTATGATGTCTGGGAGGGTACAGCGTATAGCATGGTTATTTTGAGGGTTTATATTCAGGGGTACAGTGTGCGACAGTATTATATTCAAGGAGTACAGTGGATGGTAGTTTTATATTCAAGGGGTACAGTAGGTGGCAATATTATATTCAAGGAGTATAGTGGATGGTAGTTTTATATTCAGGGGATTAAGTAGGTGGCAGTATTATATTCAAGGAGTACAGTGGATGGTAGTTTTATATTCAAGGGGTACAGTAGGTGGCAGTATTATATTCAAGGAGTACAGTGGATGGTAGTTTTATATTCAGGGGGTACAGTAGGTGGCAGTATTATATTCAGGGAGTACATATGCAGGAGGTACAGTGGATGGTAGTTTTATATTCAGGGGGTGCAGTGTGTGGCAGTATTATATTCAGGGGGTACAGTATTTAGAAATAATAATGATTATTTTATTAAATAATTATTGTCTTCATACAGAGGATGAGGATCTAGTGACAAAGTGAGAACCAATGATGTCTGGATATCAGACTCTGCAGAGAAGATGGAGCTGGAAGAAGTCTTGACGTCTGGACCAGATGAAGAAGAAAAGAAAAGACAACAGAGAAGACGTCACTCAGGTCACTGATACTATAAAGAAAGAAGGTACACCCCTGAGGAAGTCACTGATTGAGACGGAACGCGTGGGGTTCTGGGGTCCTGTCCCTTTACGTACTGTTTTTGATCTTCTGTCTGTGGCTGCCGGCATTTGGTGATATCATGCACTCTACTTGCACTTTGCTTATTCTTGTTATTTAGTACTATATTGCATGTGCTGTTTATTTTTCAGATTTATTTAGTGTGTAAGTTTACCTTGTCATTTATGTACTAGCAGCCACATTGACTGTGCATATTTCAGGGACAGGACATTGGTGAGAGGGGGTTCATGGCCCCTCTCCCATGTTGGGTCATGCTCTGTTGAGCTTTTTTAATTGGTTTTAGCCCTCTGTGTGTATTTTTACTGTATTTTGTAAGCAATAAAGACTCATGATTATATTCATATTGTTGTGGTGTGCACTCTATACAGTATGCTCTTTGCTTAGGTCACTGATATCATTGTGCTTTCTCCTGACAGTCCCATCAGAGCTGGAGTCACTTGTAAGTTCCACAGTGATGATGGGTGATGTTGTACCCTAATCTGTGGCTCTCCAGCTGTTGAAAAACTACAACTCCTATAATGCCTGAGGATCTCCAGACATGATGGGAGTTATAGCTTTATAACAGCTGATTGTTGATTGGTAGGGATCCCAGCAGTTGGACCCCCTCCAGAAAAATGGGCTGCTTATTCTTAAATGCCTGTTTTGTCTGTCTGGCCCTGCCTGTTAGTCCCTTATATTGTTGTGTATTCCCCTGACTGTAGTCACTGATATCTTTGTGCAGCCGAGTAAAGGCTCGTCCGGGATTGGGGAAGAGGGTCGTTAGGTGGTAGGGGGCCCAGGGATTTTTTTCGCACCGGGGCCCCGTGGTTTCTAGCTATGCCCCTGCACCAGGGCTTCACAATCCCTCCCAAAAAACACAACAATTGTAGAAATTTATAAAGAAGACTTTTGGATAGCGGGTGCTACCTATGAGAAAATTTGAAATTTCCAGACCCAGGCCCAGCAGCGGCATCAGTAAACCATATATTGCCTGAATGACACAGCCTGGAGTTGGCTGATGCATGAGTACACACCAGGGCTTCACAATCCCACCAAAAAAACACAACAATTGTAGAAATTTATGAAGAAGACTTTTGGATAGCGGGTGCTACCTATGAGAAAATTTGAAATTCCCAAACCCAGGCCCAGCAGCGGCATCAGTAAACCATATATTGCCTGAATGACACAGCCTGGAGTTGGCTGATGCATGAGTACGCACCGAAGCTCCACGATCCCTAATAAAAAAGACAAAAATTTTTGACAAAAAATGTTAACGAAAATTTAGGACAGCGGGGGCTCTCTATATATTACCTGAATGATGCAGCCTGGAGTTGGCTGCAGCATGAGGAGTCCATTGAAATGTCTGATTTTTTTATTTGAAATTTAAATCAAAATTTGTGTCCCGGACCCCGCCGTGTGGGTATAAAGGACCTAATCTCACAAGCACCCACAGGGCTCATGTGGCCATGAGATGTTGGCGCAACGTGTCCATAGCCCTGACCAGCCATTTTTGTTTTTTTGTACCTTTGTTTAAGAACAAGCGCATATCCAAGAGTCCAGAAGACTCTATAATGCAGGACCGTGGACCACCAAAAGACACTCTTCTCGAAAATAATTTTTTATGAAATAAAGAAGCAGAGTTCATCCCTCTCCGTATTTTATTTTTTTAATTTTACTTAAAAAATCACACGCAACAAGCATTCAATGGTGTAATGGTTATTATTCTGGAAAATTCAAGTTTATTACTGTGATAATTATCAGAAAATTTGAAAAAAACTCTACTCAAGAGTGTTTAATAACCCCATACATTGCACCATAAATGTTGAAATTTAAATTAAGCATGTATGTATGTATTTCAAAAATCCTAAAATTAAAGGTCCAAGCCCAGAAGCATCATGAAGTCAAGTAGTTCCTTAAAGATACAGGTGCAGTCAGGAGTAGGCATCAGCAGTACCCAAGAGGCTTTAATAACCCCTTACATTGCACGATCAATCGCGAGATCGAGCAATAACAGGTGTGTTATGCCCTCAGATGTCCGGGGCTGCACGCGCGCTACACTAAACGGACCAGCGTGTGTCTGTTACGCCGAGCGCTCCGGGTCCCTGCTCCTCCCCGGAGCGCTCTCGGTGTCTCTCTCTCTGCAGCGCCCGGGAGCGCTGCACTGACATTGCCGGTGGGGATGCGATTCGCATAGCGGGACGCGCCCGCTCGCGAATCGCATCCCAAGTCACTTACCCGTCCCGGTCCCCGACTGTCATGTTCTGGAGCGCGCGGCCCCGCTCTCTAGGGTGCGCGCGCGCCAGCTCTCTAAGATTTAAAGGGCCAGTGCACCAGTGATTGGTGCCTGGCCCAATCAGTCTAATTAGCTTTCACCTGCTCCCTGTCCATATTACCTCACTTCCCCTGCACTTCCTTGCCGGATCTTGTTGCCTTGTGCCAGTGAAAGCGTTTAGTGTTGTCCAAAGCCTGTGTTCCAGATCTCCTGCTATCCTCATTGACTACGAACCTTGCCGCCTGCCCCGACCTTCTGCTACGTCTGACCTTGCCTCTGCCTAGTCCTTCTGTCCCACGCCTTCTCAGCAGTCAGCGAGGTTGAGCCAATGCCGGTGGATACGACCTGGTTGCTACCGCCGCAGCAAGACCATCCCGCTTTGCGGCGGGCTCTGGTGAAAACCAGTAGCAACCCTAGAACCGGTCCACTGACACGGTCCACGCCAATCCCTCGCTGACACAGAGGATCCACATCCAGCTAGCCGAATCCTAACAGTAGATCTGGCCATGGATCCCGCTGAGGTGCCGCTGCCAAGTCTTGCTGACCTACCACGGTGGTCGCCCAGCAATCGCAGCAAATTGCCCAACAAGGACAGCATCTGTCGCAGTTGACCGCCATGTTACAGCAACTTCTGCCCCTGCTACAGCAGCAACCATCTCCTCCGCCAGCTCCTGCACCTCCTCCGCAGCGAGTGGCCGCTCCTAGCCTCCGCTTGTCCCTGCCGTACAAATTTGATGGGGACTCTAGACTCTGCCGTGGCTTCTTGTCTCAATGTTCCCTACATATGGAGATGTTGTCGGACCAATTTCCTACAGAACGGTCTAAGGTGGCGTTCGTAGTGAGTCTTCTGTCTGGAAAGGTCTTGTCTTGGGCCACACCGCTCTGGGACCGCAATGATCCTGCCACAGCCACAGTCCAGTCCTTCTTCGCTGAAGTCCATAGTGTCTTCGAGGAACCAGCCCGAGCTTCTTCTGCCGAGACTGCCCTGCTGAACCTGGTCCAGGGTAATTCTTTAGTAGGCGAGTACGCCATCCAATTTCGTACTCTCGCTTCCGAATTATCTTGGAATAACGAGGCTCTCTGCGCGACCTTTAAAAAAGGCCTATCCAGTAACATCAAGGATGTGCTGGCCGCACGAGAGATTCCTGCCAACCTGCAAGAACTTATCCATTTGGCCACCCGCATTGACATGCGTTTTTCTGAAAGACACCAGGAGCTCCGCCAGGAAAAAGACCTTGATCTATGGGCACCTCTCTCACAGTATCCTTTGCAATCTACCCCTGTGCCTCCCACCGAGGAGGCTATGCAAGTGGATCGGTCTCGCCTGACCCATGAAGAGAGGACTCGCCGTAGGGATAAAAATTTATGTCTGTACTGCGCTAGTACCAAACACTTCTTGGTGGATTGCCCTATTCGCCCTCCACGTCTGGTAAACGCAAGCACGCACCCAACTCACGTGGGTGTGGCGTCTCTTGGTACGAAGTCTGCTTCTCCACGTCTCACTGTGCCCGTGCGGATTTCTCCTTCTGCCAACTCCTCCTTCTCAGCCGCGGCCTTCTTGGACTCTGGTTCTTCTGGAAATTTTATTCTGGCCTCTTTGGTGAATAAGTTCTGCATCCCGGTGACCCGTCTCGTCAAGCCGCTCTACATTTCTTCGGTCAACGGAGTGAAGTTGGACTGCACTGTGCGTTACCGCACAGAGCCCTTGCCTATGAGCATTGGACTGCATCACGAGAAAATTGAATTTTTCGTCCCTCCCAACTGCACCTCTGAAGTCCTCCTCGGTCTGCCATGGCTTCAGCATCATTCTCCCACCCTTCACTGGACCACCGGGGAGATCAAGAATTGGGGTTCTGCTTGCCGCAAGAAATGCCTCACGTCTGCTCCCAGTCCCGTCTGTCGGGCCTCAGTGTCTCCTCCTGTGCCTGGTCTCCCCAAGGCCTATAAGGACTGTGCCGTGCCTCCTCATGGCCCCCGTCCTGGTGACACTCTGCCCCGTGACAAACTTCACCCTATGCCCCCCCTCCCCATTCCCACTTCTTCTGAACTACCTGCCGCTGGTATAGCTACCCAGGACTTCTTTTTTCAGAAGGAGACTCAAGAGGCGTCCCCTATGTTCTCGTCTCTTTTGAAGGGACAAGGAGACAAAAAGAGGTGGAGACCTAAGGGGGGGGGGGTACTGTTACGCCGAGCGCTCCGGGTCCCTCCTCCTCCCCGGAGCGCTCGCAGCGTCTCTCTCTCTGCAGCGCCCCAGTCAGACCCGCTGACCGGGAGCACTGCACTGACATTGCCGGTGGGGATGCGATTCGCATAGCGGGACGCGCCCGCTCGCGAATCGCATCCCAAGTCACTTACCCGTCCCGGTCCCCGGCTGTCATGTTCTGGCGCGCGCGGCTCCGCTCTCTAGGGCGCGTGCGCGCCAGCTCTCTAAGATTTAAAGGGCTAGTGCACCAGTGATTGGTGCCTGGCCCAATCAGTCTAATTAGCTTCCACCTGCTCCCTGTCCATATTACCTCACTTCCCCTGCACTTCCTTGCCGGATCTTGTTGCCTTGTGCCAGTGAAAGCGTTTAGTGTTTTCCAAAGCCTGTGTTCCAGATCTCCTGCTATCCTCATTGACTACGAACCTTGCCACCTGCCCCGACCTTCTGCTACGTCTGACCTTGCCTCTGCCTAGTCCTTCTGTCCCACGCCTTCTCAGCAGTCAGCGAGGTTGAGCCGTTGCCGGTGGATACGACCTGGTTGCTACCGCCGCAGCAAGACCATCCCGCTTTGCGGCGGGCTCTGGTGAAAACCAGTAGCAACCCTAGAACCGGTCCACCGACACGGTCCACGCCAATCCCTCGCTGACACAGAGGATCCACATCCAGCTAGCCGAATCCTAACAGTGTCTATCTTTCACCGACAGGTGCGGGTAACCCGCTGAACCCCGTTCGCGATTGGGATCAGGGATTGCAATTATTTGCCAAGAAAGAAGAATCCCATCTTAGTGCGGGTCATAAGCTCGGGTTCATTAAGTCCCTGCCCTTTGTACACACCGCATATCTCTACTACCAATTGGATGGTTTAGTGAGGTCCTCGGATCGGCCCCGGCAGGGTAGGAGAAGGCCCTGGCAGAGCGCCGAGAATTTAAAGATCATTGTTGAAATTTGCATGAAGCATGTATTAGCTACTGCTAAACTTCCAAAAATGAAAGGCCCAAGGCCAGAAGCATCAGTGAGGCAAGTAGTTCCTGAAAGACACAGGATGAATCAGGAGCAGTCAGGAGCAGTACCCATAGGGTTTCATAACCCCTTACGTTTAAAGATCAATGTTGAAATTTGCATTAAGCATGAATTTAGCTACTGCTAAACATCCAAAAATTAAAGGCCCAAGGCCTGAGGCATCAGGGAGGCAAGTAGTTCCTTAAAGACACAGAATGAGTCAGGAGCAGGCATTCGCAGTACCCAAGAGGGTTTCATAACCCCTTACATTTAAAGATCAATGTTGACATTTGCATTAAGCATGTATTTAGCTACTGCTAAACTTCCAAAAATTAAAGGCTGAAGGCCAGAAGCATCAGGGAGGCAAGTAGTTCCTTAAAGACACAGAATGAGTCAGGAGCACTCAGGAGCAGTACCCATAGGGTTTCATAACCCCTTACATTTAAAGATCAATGTTGAAATTTGCATTAAGCATGTATTTAGCTACTGCTAAACATCCAAAAATTAAAGGCCCAAGGCCTGAGGCATCAGGGTGGCAAGTAGTTCCTGAAAGACACAGAATGAGTCAGGAGCAGTCATTCGCAATACCCAAGAGGGTTTCATAACCCCCTTACATTTAAAGATCAATGTTGAAATTTGCATTAAGTATGTATATAACTACTGTTCAACATCCAAAAATGAAAGTCCCAAGGCCTGAGGCATCAGGGAGGCAAGTAGTTCCTGAAAGACACAGAATGAGTC
Source organism: Hyla sarda (assembly GCF_029499605.1). Taxonomy (NCBI): domain Eukaryota; kingdom Metazoa; phylum Chordata; class Amphibia; order Anura; family Hylidae; genus Hyla; species Hyla sarda. Next base: position 51,971,477 of record NC_079200.1, read on the forward strand.
AGGAGCAGTCATTCGCAGTAACCAAGAGGGTTTCATAACCCCTTACATTTAAAGATCAATGTTGAAATTTGCATTAAGCATGTATTTAGCTACTGCTAAACTTCCAAAAATTAAAGGCCCAAGGCCAGAAGCGTCAGTGAGGCCAGTAGTTCCTGAAAGACACAGAATGAGTCAGGAGCAGTCATTCGCAGTAACCAAGAGGGTTTCATAACCCCTTACATTTAAAGATCAATGTTGAAATTTGCATGAAGCATGTATTTAGCTACTGCTAAACTTCCAAAAATTAAAGGCCCAAGGCCAGAAGCATCAGTGAGACAAGTAGTTCCTGAAAGACACAGGATGAGCCAGGAGCAGGCAATCGCAGTACCAAAGAGGGTTTCATAACCCTAATTGATAACCCAAGTGGGTTTCATAACCAACCATAATTGGGAAATGTTGGTGTAGCAGCATGGTCAATCTACACTGAGGCATCTGGCATTGGTGGCTGGAATTCCTGGCTGATCCATCCCTGATTCATCTTGACAAACGTCAGTCTCTCCACATTTTTAGTGGACAGACAAGTTCGCCTTGGGATGACTATGGCCCCGGCCGCACTAAACACCCGCTCTGATGGCACACTACTGGCCGGGCAGGACAGCTTTTCCAGGGCAAACTTTTCTAGTTGCGGCCATAAATTAAGTTTGGCTGCCCAGAAGTCCAGCAGATCTTCAATGGTTGGTGGCATGGTCATGTCAAGGTATGCCACCACCTGCTGGTTCAGGTCCGGCTCCATGTCTACCTGCTGCTGATGAGTTTGTCCTCCCTCTCAGTCGGTGTAAAAAAGGCTCCCATTCTGGGACGGTAGCGAGGGTCTAATAAGGTGGAGATCCAGAAGTCATCCCGCTGACAAATTTTGACAATTCGGGGGTCACTACACAAGCAACTGAGCATGCATCGTGCCATTTGCGCCAGTGACTCGAAGGGACTACCTGCCTCCATCTCCACTGCATACTGCCATGGTGTGTCTGGGTCCTCTGTCTCGCCTTCCTCATAACCCTCCAGCTCCTCTGGCTGCTCCTGCTCCTCCTCTCCTGTCTGATGACTAGAAACACCAGCCATCTCATCCAACCTAAACTGGGATCCGCTCTGCCCCTCATCATCCTCCTCCTCCAGTTCAGCCCCTACAGGGCTCATGTAGCCTTGAGATGGAGGTGCAACGTCTCCATTGCCGTGACCAGCCATGGTTTCAATCATTTGTTGTAGGAAATGTAGGAGTGAAATTACGTTGTTCATGGCGAAATCCAGGCGACTTACAAATAATGTGGCTTCCTCGAAGGGCCTCAGCAAACGGCAGGTGTCACGTATGAGCTGCCACTGGTTCACATTGAAGTTACACAGGGAAGTACTCCTACCTGATTGGATCATCAAGAAATCGGTGATGGCTTTTCTTTGTTCGTATAGTCTGTCAAACATATGGAGGGTGGAATTCCAACGTGTGGCAACGTCACAAATAACACTATGTTGTTATTTGCAGCTCAAGGAAGGTGTGCATGGCGGTGTACAAGTGGCTGAAGGGCATGCACAGTTTCCTTGCCATTTTCAGGATGTTTTGCAAATGGGGTGAAGATGTTGGTGAAGAACAGCTTGACACCGCCGTGCCCTACACACATGGTACGACAAAGAGCCACCGAGATTTGGACGTGCAGTGGAGGCCCAGGACATGGTGGAGGATGAGGAGGCGGAGTCGCACACTGTAACAGGACCAACTGCCTGAGAGCGAGAGCGTGGAGGAGGAAGCAGTGAGACCTGTCCAAGTTGCTGTTGTGGCTGTGCAGGAACCACATTTACCCAGTGGGCCGTAAAAGACAAGTATTGTTCCTGCCCATAGTCACAGCTCCACAAGTCGGCACTGCCGTGCACTTTTGAACACACCGACAGGCTCAAGGACTGACCCACCTTCTCTTGTACAATCTTATGCAGGTCTGGTACTGCCTTCTTCGCAAAGAAATGACTGCTTGGGACTCTCCACCTCGGCTCGGCACAAGCCATCAATTCTCTGAAAGGTGCAAAGTCCACCACTTGAAAAGGGAGGGACTGCAACACCAGCAACTTGGACAGGAGCACATTCAACTTCTGTGCCGTTGGATGAGTGGGCGCATACTGTTGTCTCTTGGACATGGCTTCGCCGATGGATTGTTGGTGGAATGGCTGACTAAAAGCGGAAGAAGCAGGAGCGACAGAAGGAGGGTTTGACAAACAGCTCCCTTTGGCTGAGGTGATGGAGCCTTGGCTGGATGAAGGAGGGAGCGGATGGCCACTGGGTGATGCAGCAGGCTGGACCACTACATCGGAGCCACAGTTCTCCCAGGCCGCTTTATGGTGGCGAAGCATGTGTTGACGCAGGGCCGTGGTGCCGACATTGGGACGCTGGCCACGCTTCACCTTCTGCCGACAGATCTTGCATGTGGCTACATGAACCTCCACCGGATGCCTTATGAAAAACTTCCACACCGCCGAGTAGCAGATTTTCCCACCCGCAGTCCGCACTAATTGGCTGCTACTGGCGCCGTCTCCAGGAAGCCCTGTTCCACTACCTCCCGGAAAGGTAGGCTGCCGCGAAGCAGGTGGTCTCCCCCGGGCACGTTTGGCTCCTGAATTTCCACTCCTGCCACCACGCTGACTGCCAACCGTGCTACCGCCTTGCTGCCTCAAGGGCAACCTGCAACTCTCTTCTCCTGATGATGATGAAGCCCTTCTGCCCCCGGCTCCCAATTGCGATCGGCTTCATCATCATCAACAGGTTTGTGCACGTCACTGATGTCCTCCTCAGGTTCCCCAACAGTGTCTGCTTCAGGACCCTGAACCCTTGCAACACCGCCTCCCACGTCACTCTCCGCATCACTACTTGGCCGCCTAGCAGAGCAAGCGGCGCATGTCTCCTCTCCTTCTTGGCTGTCCAGTAGCTGCTGACTGTCCTCTATTAGATCACCCTCAGGAAATAGTGGAGCTGAACCCACAGCATAAGATACTTCTTTAGGAGAGGGAACAGCATAGGACAAAGGCAATGGGAGGACAGGGACTGCTCCTGGGCCATGCCAACTGAGGGTTGTGTCTGAGGAACCCACCGACTGTTGACTGGGGGTGTCAGATGTCACTTGTGATGATGTGGATGAGCATGTTAACCAATCGACGATGGCAGATGGGTTGCTGGTGGAGACACGACTGCTGGCTGATAACAGGAGCTCAGGCCTCTTGCTGCGACTCCTGCTGCCACTCGCCCCAAGTCTGCTGCCAACCCTGCCTGAAGTATTTAGGCCTCTGCCACTCCTCTGTGCACATCCTGGCACTTCTCTGCCTGACATACTTAGTGCATTTATGAGGGTATTACAATACGCTACACTACTCTTTAAACAGTATTTGTCTAGAACAGCCGCAGGTGATTACTTATGGCTGTCCTTTCACAGTATGTAGGCCCTTTACAGATTAACAGGTACAAGTTGGTACACTACTTGGATGTACGTATGCGGTATGCACTGATGAGAGCAGTAATATTCACAACTATACGCAGAAAAAAAACTCTGTTTTTTTTTTTTAAACTCCAGCCGGTGAATACTATTGTTTGGACTTTGACAGTATGGAGCACCTTGACAGATTAACAGGTACTAAATGGTACAATGCTTGGATGTACCTATGCGGTATGCACTGATGAGGGCAGTAATATGCGCAACTATACGCAGAAAAAACTCAGGTTTTTTTTAAAACACCATCCTGTGAATACTATTGTTTGGACTTTGACAGTATGGAGCACCTTGACAGATTAACAGGTACTAAATGGTAGAATACTTGGATGTACCTATGCGGTATGCACTGATGAGGGCAGTAATATGCGCAACTATACGCAGAAAAAACTCAGTTTTTTTTTAAAACACCAGCCTGTGAATACTATTGTTTGGACTTTGACAGTATGGAGCCCCTTGACAGATTAACAGGTACTAAATGGTACAATACTTGGATGTACCTATGCGGTATGCACTGATGAGGGCAGTAATATGCGCAACTATACGCAGGAAAAACTCTGTATTTTTGTAAAACACCAGCCGGTGAATACTATTGTTTGGACTTTGACAGTATGGAGCACCTTGACAGCTTAACAGGTACTAAATGGTACAATACTTGGATGTATCTATGCGGTATGCACTGATGAGGGCAGTAATATGCGCAACTATACGCAGAAAAAACTCAGGTTTTTTTTTTAAAACACCAGCCTGTGAATACTATTGTTTGGACTTTGACAGTATGGAGCACCTTGACCGATTAACAGGTACTAAATGGTACAATACTTGGATGTACATATGAGGTATGCACTGATGAGGGCAGTAATATGCACAACTATACGCAGAAAAAACTCTGTATTTTTGTAAAACACCAGCCGGTGAATACTATTGTTTGGACTTTGACGGTATGGAGCACCTTGACAGATTAACAGGTACTAAATGGTACAATACTTGGATGTACCTATGCGGTATGCACTGATGAGGGCAATAATATGCGCAACTATATGCAGAAAAAATAAGTATTTTTTAAAAACACCAGCAGGTGATTACTTTTGCCAGGAGTCAGGACTTTCCCTCTATCTAGACTTGTTACAGATACAGAATAGTAGACTGCTTTGATGTAGGCATGTGTTATGCACGTATGAGGGCAGACAAATGCACTACAGTCCGCTGAAAAAGAACGTATTTGTGAACAGCAGCAGAACCCAACAGTGCAGCACCACAATAAAAAAAAATACAAGGATTAAACCCTAAATTGCACTCTGTCACACAATTCTGAGCAGCAGATGATTTGTCGAGCAAAAAAAATACAGAATTGCGCTGAAAAATGAGGTGGTAAGATGGTTGATAAAGTTCAGGCAGCTTGTTGATCTGTATGAGGCAGCTAACAGCTATCTGCCCCTCTCTGCTGCAATGCTCAATAACGTGAATAGGAGGTTAAGCTATCAATGATTCTTCTCAGTGTGAACAGCAAAGCACTCTGCACTCCTGTCTTTCCCCAATGCTGATGTGACTAGCAGTTGCCGTGTAATGCTGTGGTATAAGCTAGTCAGACACACGCAGTCCCGTTCTCTCTATCTCTGAGTCCATAGACGAAATGAAGAGAGGAAAGATGGCTGCCGATTATATAGGACTTTGACATCACAGGGGTCAATGAATGCTGATAGGCTGCATCTCACATGTGATTCAGGGTCATCCCGCCTGCCTTCATTCCCGCCGCTGTTTCCTGCCCTCCCATAATCCCCTGCCCCATGTACTCACATGTGGATCCGCCATTTTAGGTCTCCAATAGCCTGGAACGCTGTAAAATGAAGTTTAATGATGCGATTCGCGCGATCGAATCAAATTTTTCATGAAATTCGTAACGAATTTGGGTTCGTCAACTTCGATTCGCTCATTTCTAGTTATATACTGTATATGTAAAATGCCCATCTGCTCTCTCCCATCTCGCCCCCACCATTGTGTAAAGGAAACACAGAGGACAATCCTACTCCCACATCTGCTCCTTCCGGTATCACCCCTCCCATTGTGTGAAGTCTTTGAACAAAAGAAGCCCGCGAACGATTCAGGAATGGCATGTCTTTCCCCCTAGCAGGGGGGTGGGAACTTATGCTGATTACAGAGGTGATATAGCCAAGTGAAGGACTGAATAAAGGCAGAGAAGCATTTGAAACTGACATGGCTTTGTTTGATTTACTTCGGTATATAGATTCTGTATACGGTTTTAGCCGTGAGTAAGATAGCTACAAGAACACAGATAAAATCTATATCAACTTTACTTGAGGAATTTATGCAACAGTCTTCAAACATAACAGTCTATCAAGAGTGAACCGGGATACAGGTTCCTCACAGGTCTTGCTGGGACTTTGAAGCAATGAGCTTTGATGCTAGCCTCTGTGCTACTAATTATAATATTTTAGCTGGTAGTAGTCACACAGGATTAGGTAGTTTGAGCTTTGGTAACTCACGTTTTAGTGGCTGCTGGATCTTAGGCTTTGACCTAGCTGACTTGAATTGATGCTGATGAGATTTGTGCTGCTTGATAGTCCGGAACTAAGAGAGGCAAGAGCTAAGAGAGTGAATTGATTGACTACAGCCCCTTATATATTAAGGAGGCTGGACAAAGCTCATTGGCCAGCAAACCTGTAAGTCCTGACCCAGTGAACTCTGGGTACATCACATGACCCTGTAAGGTCCTTAAACCATAGTACAATCATAATTAAAGGCACGTGACCTGCTAAGGTCCTATACATAATATTTCCTATACATTAAATATATATATGAACACAATTTACATGAGGCGACCAGGGGTAAGCCCTGCAAGAGTGCCCTATGAGAGTGAAGGAACTCTGGCTGAGGGGACTTTAGACAGGGACAGGACCAAGTCCTGTACCGGGACACCAAATTTAAAAAAGCCTCTGAAAAGGGAAAGAAGCGATCTGATTGATTGCTATGGGCAACTGGTCAATTTTCCTCTGCACAGGTTTTCATACATGTCCCCCAATGTGTATTACTATTATTATAATAGACTTACCTCCCAACCGTCCCGGATCTGATGTGTCCTGCTTCTGTGATTTCCCGTGATGCACGGAGCCTCAGTGTGATCATTACTCACAGTACAGAGCGGAGCCCCAGGAGATCATGGAGTGTCTGCTCTATCATGTCATCTCCCCTGAGCTAAGAGGAAGCACTCATTGGTCCTGCAGCCTGGGAGAGGCACCTGCATCAACCAATCAGAGGCTTCCTGTTACAGGGGGCAGGGGGAGATGCTGCAGATGGATCAGCTTCTTAACCCCTAAAGTTAATTTTTTAATGGGCGAGAACACACCCAAAATTTGTCCCAACAAAACTTTGCTTTGCATCCTGCCATTTCTCCCAACTGTTCTTTTTCTACCTGCTTGTAAGGCATGCCTACACTCACTTCCTAATTCCTTAACCTCTTAAGGACCCAGGACGTATGGGTACGTCCTGGGTCCCGGTCCTGCGATATAACGCGGGGCACATGGTGACCCGCATCATATCGCGGCGGGCCCGGCGTCATAGTGAAGCCGGGACCTGCCTCTAATAGTGCGCGGCACTGATCGCGGTGCCGCACGCTATTTACCTGCGGCTAAAAACAAAAGTAAAAGTGCCCAGCTAGCTCAGGGAGCTGTTCGGGATCGCCGCGGTATAATATATTATACCGCGGCATCCCGAACAGCTGTAGCACAGGAGGAGGTCTTCTTACCTTCTCCTGCGCTGTCCGATCGCCGAATGAATGCTTCAAGCCTGAGATCCAGGCTTGAGCATTCAATCGCCGAAAACACTGATTGATCCATTCCTATGGAGATCGATCAATCAGTGTAAAAGATCAGTTAATGCAATGTTATAGCCCCCTATAGGAGCTATAATATTGCATAAGAAAAGTGTAAAAAAAATAATTAACCCTTTCAATGATCCATTCCCTGCACCCCTTATTACATTCCGTGAGGGGTTTATTTTCCAAAATGGGATCACATGTGGGGGGGGGGGTCCATTGGTCTGGCACTATGGGGGCTTTGTAGACACACAAGGCCTTCAATTCCGGACAAATTTTCTCTCCAAAATCCCAATGGCGCTCCTTTCCTTCTGAGCAGTGTAGTACGCCCGCAGAGCACTTTACATTCACATATGGGCTATGCTCTTAGTCAGAAGAAATGGGGTTACAAATTTTGGGGGGCTTTTTTTCCCCATTTTCCCTTGTGAGAATGAAAAATTGAAGGTAACGCCAGCATTTTAGTTACATTTTTTTTTATTTTTTTACACTTACAGACTGGTGTAGACCCCAACTTTTCCTTTTCATAAGGGGTGAAAGAAGAAAAAGCCCCACAAAATGTGGAACGCAATTGCTCCCGAGTATGGAGATACCCCATATGTGACCCTAAACTGTTTCCTTGAAATACGACAGGGCTCTGAAGTGAGAGAGCGCCATGCACATTTGAGGACTAAATTAGGGATTGCATAGGGGTAGACATAGGGTTATTCTACGCCAGTGATTCCCAAACAGGGTGCCTCCAGCTGTTGCTAAACTCCCAGCATGCCTGGACAGTCAGTGGCTGTTTGGAAATGCTGGGAATTGTTGTTTGGCAACAGCTGGAGGCTCCATTTTGGAAACACTGCCTTATGATAAGTTTTAAAGTGTAAGGGGGTGTATATGTAGTGTTTTACCCTTCATTATGTGTTAGTGTAGTGTAGTGTTTTTAGGGTACATTCACACGGGCAGGGATTAGGGTGAGTTTCCCGCTAGGAGCTTGCGCTGCGGCTGAAAATTTGTCCTAGCTCAAACTTGAAGCAAGTGTAAACCCGCCCGTGTGAATGTGTCCTGTACATTCACATGTGTGTGTGAGTGTGTGTGTGTGGGGGGGGGGGGGGGGGCAAACCTCCAGCTGTTGCAAAACTACAACTCCCAGCATGCACTGACAGACAGTGCATGCTGGGAATTGTACTTTTGCAACATCTGGAGGCACACTGGTTGGAAAACCTTCAGTTAGGTTCTGTTACCTAACTCAGTATTTTCCAACCAGTGTGCCTCCAGCTGTTGAAAAATTGCAACTCTCAACATGTACTGATCTGCACAGTGATCTCCAAACTGTACCCCTCTAAATCTTGCAATACTACATATCCCAGCATGCCCAAATAGCTGCCTGGGCATGCTGGGAGTTGTTGTTTTGCAACATCTGGAGGGCTACAGTTTAGAGACCACTGCATAGTGGTCTTCTAACTGTAGCCCTCCATATCTTGCTAAGCAACAACTCACTGGCTTCCATAGGATTGCGCACCAGGGAGCTGCACCAGGGAGCCATATCTCATCGCTGCCCATCCGGTAAGTGACCTCTGGCGCCGATGACCACCGGTTCCCCCACTCTTCCAGGACAAAAGTCGGTGGGCAGAGCGAGGAACCGAACTTTAACTCCCCCACCCCCGAACTGCTATTGGTCAGTTGTCTCTGACCGACCAATAGCAGGAATAGGAGGGGTGGCACCCCTGCCACCTTACTCCTATGCCTTCAGGGGGATCGGGGGTGTCTTAGACACCCCCGATCCTCCTTATTTTCCCGGTCACTGGAGACCTGTATGACCCGGAATCGCCACAGATCGCCGGTCTGAATTGAACTGATCCCTGACATGGGGGGGGGGGGGGGGTTCTCAGGACCCCCCCAGGGGTTTGCACGTGATGCCTGCTGAGGCATGCTTTGTACACTTAAAAAAAATAATTCACAATTTTTCACAGACAGAAATAAAATAAATGAGTCAAACAAGTCAAAGAACGGTTTAAAAACAGGGGAACTTTATTATTTATTAAAATGTTTGTGTAGGGATTTATGTAACCTTCCATCACTCACAAAGAGCGTACAGTAACTAACTCAGGACAGGAAAAACCTCCAGAGGGGAGGAAACCTGTAGGGAATCCATGGCTACTGTATTGCCCTTCCTCTGGGCATACTAAAGGAGGTTACCTCTAGAATTTGGGCAAAGTGTCTGTGTATGTGCGTGATTCGAGGGTTTATGCCTTCATCCAACTTCTTGCTGTAAGTCCGGAAATATGTGCCTTATTACAACGTCTTGATAGTCCGGAAATGCTACTCCACATCCTGGAAATAGTGCATCTAAGATAGGAAAACAAAAGATAGATTATTTACATGGTTATTATAGAAATGCACATGGAACTGCACTAAAGACCTTTTGGACACAACAATGTGACACTTACCAATCACAGTGATGTATTCAACTTCACATTCCCGCGCGCCTACAGTGTCCAGCATCGGCCCCTCACTGATGAAGAATGAGCAGGAGCTGTGTTATTTCTGCTCAGTGCTGCTCTCTGGTGGACAATGGTTATGACATCACATGTGTGACACGCTGTTACCTCCTGGGAGTTCTATTTGAGCAGTGCTGCTCTCTGATTGGCTGAAACCTAAAAAGCTTTTTAACATATTCTGCATGACTGTTACCTAAGGGATTTTTTTTTTTTAGCATTTTTTAAATAAAATGACAATACTCCATGTGGGTGTGTTATATTTGTTTATACTCAGTATTTGTAAAATCATTTGCTGTCAGGGCATGCTTGGAGTTGTAGTTTTGGGGCGGGGGGGGGGGGGGGGGGGAGACCACCAAAGATAAGGCAATGTGGGCTTTGAAAAACGCCACAGATACATTGTGTTTAGTCCCAGCCTAAGCCTAGGAACAGACACAATTTTTGTTTGAGGTTTGTTTGGTAAAAAATAAAAATAAACACACCACAACAACTGCGTCCTCATTTCTATTCTCCCAAGACGCCATCTTTGTGTAATTTTTACCAAAACCACTGGAGGAAATTTATCAAAACCTGTAAAGAGGAAAAGTGGTTGCCCATAGCAACCAGATAGTTTCTTTCATTTTTATGTGGTGGGCAGGAGAGAGTAATTAAGTCTAGGGTGTTGTAGTGGTAGTGTAGGGTCTGTTGGTATTAACCCTAAGATGTCATGATGCCAGGGCGAGGTTTCCTTAGTGTTAATAGTCCTACTGCCAACCGTCCCAGAAACGGTAGGGAGAATAACGGAATATCCACAACAGATTTTATGAATAAACTGAAGAACTTTACTTGAAGATTTTATACAACAGTCTTCAAACATAACAGTCTCTCTAGAGTGAACCGGGATACAGGTTCCTCACAGGTTGTGCTGGGACTCTGAAGCAATGAGCTTTGATGCTAGCCACTGTGCTACTAATTATAATATTTTAGCTGGTAGTAGTCACACAGGATTAGGTAGTTTGAGCTTTGGTAACTCACGTTTTAGTGGCTGCTGGATCTTAGGCTTTGGCCTAGCTGACTTGAATTGATGCTGATGAGATTTGTGCTGCTTGATAGTCCGGAACTAAGAGAGGCAAGAGCTAAGAGAGTGAATTGATTGACTACAGCCCCTTATATATTAAGGAGGCTGGACAAAGCTCATTGGCCGGCAAACCTGGAAGTCCTGACCCAGGAACTCTGGGTACATCACATGACCCTGTAAGGTCCTTAAACCATAGTACAATCATAATTAAAGGCACGTGACCTGCTAAGGTCCTATACATAATATTTCCTATACATTAAATAAATATATATGAAAACATTTTACATGAGGCGACTAGGGGTAAGCCCTGCAAGAGTGCCCTATGAGAGTGAAGGAACTCTGGCTGAGGGGACTTTAGACAGGGACAGGACCAAGTCCTGTACCGGGACACCACATTTAAAAATGAAAAGTGAAAGAAGCGATCTGATTGGTTGCTATGGGCAACTGGTCAATTTTCCTCTGCACAAGTTTTCATACATGTCCCCCAATGTGTATTACTATTATGATAATAGACTTACCTCCCAACCGTCCCGGATCTGACGTGCTTCTGTGATTTCCTGTGATGCACGGAGCCTCAGTGTGATCACTACTCACAGTACAGAGCGAAGCCCCAGGAGATCATGGAGTGTCTGCTCTATCATGTCATCTCCCCTGAGCTAAGAGGAAGCACACATTGGTCCTGCAGCCTGGGAAAGGCACCTGCATCAACCAATCAGAGGCTTCCTGTTACAGGGGGCAGGGGGAGATGCTGCAGATGGATCAGCTACTTATCCCCTAAAGTAAATTTTTTTCTTATTCAAAATCTTTATTAATTTTCAATAAACAAAAAAACAATAACAAGGCACGACAGTGACAGAGGCACAAGGTGTTAAGCATGGTCTCAATGCAAGATAAAAAAACGGAATAAGTCATAAAGACCGTGCATGGCAGAAAGTGCGGTCAGCACTAGGGAGTCCGTTACTCGCGCAACAGACAGGAAGGACATCATGTCAAAGCAATCAGTATACTCAACAAGGAACACCAACTTAGAATATGTAATAACCACATCAATGCTAAAGCGGCAAGGTTCAGAAGGGAAAGAATAGAGGGATATAGATAAAAAGTGAAGAACAGAAAAATAAGAGGGTATGTAAAACACAGAAACAGGCAGACATGACAACATACAGAGACAAGGGTCTTACAGACAGACAAGAAACAACAAGGGAAGTAGGGCGGGAAGGTTACCAAGACAGACGAGAGAAAGCGTAGCCAAAAAAGGGTCATGGCGTCACAGAGGATCCCAAGGCCAATAGGTCACAGTACTCGGAGGTAGACTAGAAGGATGACCAATCATACCACGTTTTGGTACATCTTTCATTTTCTGCAGGGGTCAAGGCAATTAACTCCTCCATGTGCTGAAAATAATTCACCTCTGCAAGCCATTCCCCAACAGTCGGGGGCGTGGAAGACCTCCATTTACGGGGAATAACTGACTTAGCAGCCTGCAGAAAATAGCGTAAGAGAGATTTCCGGAAGGAAGTAGCAGAAATGTCAAACATGAAGAGCAGGACTGCCTCAGGGGAATCCGGAACAGTCACACCGGTGATATCGTGAGTGATAGAGCGTACTGAAGTCCAGAATGGACGCAGTGAGGACAACCCCACCAGATGTGCAACATCGTATCAGTCGCTTGTCCACAACGCCAACAAAGGTCAGAGACTGACGGGTACCATCGATGCAACTGCTCCGGAGTTCTATACCAGCAGGAGAGTATTTTGTAGTTCGTCTCTTGTGATCTGTTAGGTATGATTGACTTATGTGAAAGGTGAAAGCATTTCTGCCATTGCTCCGGGGAGAACTGAGAGCCGAGGTCCGCCTCCCAAGCGCTACAGAAGGAGGGCAAAGAAGAGGTGTGTTGAGTAAGCAACAATCTGTACAGAAACCCTATGGTGTGGGGGGGCAAGGAGGGGGCCATGCAAAGTCCCTCAAAGGGAGTTAACTCCCGATGCAGGTGGGCCGAGCGTGACACCGAAGAGTAGAAATGTTTTAGTTGTATGTATTCAAAAGGCTCACGGGGATGGGGAGGTTCAACTGGACGTATGTCAGCAAGGGGCAATAAGCCCTCAGAAGACAACACGTGAAAAAAACGGAGTGGGTCAGATTTGGAGCTCCCCACAGCTTTAAGAGTTTTTAAATGATCTTAATACCAACACATGGGGACTTCATTTTACTCATAATATCTTTCACAATAATGCAGAATTCCTAGATGTTGTCGTATTTCATGACGAAGCCAATAGACTAAGCACTCGCACTTTTTTCAAGGAGGTAGATAGCAATAACTATTTGGACTTTTCTAGCTCCCATTACAAAAAATGGATTTCTAACATCCCGTAAGGTCAGTTCAAGCGAATTAGACAGAACTGCTCTTCTTTGGAAGATTTCAAACTCCAGAGCAACACTCTTAAAACTCGCTTTAAAGCGAAGAAATATCCTAAGGCCATTATAGAGTCGGCATACAAGAAGGCCAGCTTACAGACACAAGCCGAATGTCTGTCTAAAACAACACGCAACAATTCCAAAAACTATGACTGGTCCTCCAATTTTATTACCACCTTCACACGGGAACATACGCAGGTTAAGGAAATTCTATCCAAACACTGGTCGATCCTATTAAAAGATCCCTACCTATGTGACATTCTACCCCACAAACCCTCGGTCACTTTTAGACGTGGGCGCACTCTACGCAATATAGTTGCCCCTAGCAGACTAAGAGCTGCTACTTCTGGCCAGACTTATAATTTTTTGACCAGTATAGGTAGCTATCAATGTGGCATCACAAGATGTAAATGTTGTGCCAGTATTAATAATCGCTTTAAAAAATTCACGTCCACCAAAACAGGCGAGCATTTTAATATCAAAACCTTTTTAAACTGTTCCTCTCAATATGTGATATATCTACTGGAATGCCCTTGCAAACTCCAATATGTGGGCCGTACCATCCGTTGCCTACGGGAAAGAATTAACAAACATCGTAGCAACACCGTTCATGGTTTCTTGCTACACAGTGTCTCCAGACACCTGCTTCAGGTACACAAGCAAGATTTCCGATGCATTACGGTTACACCTATTGAAGGCATCTCAAAAGAGGACCCGCAAAGATTCAGTACATTGAGGAAAAGAGAGAACTTTTGGATCTATAAACTCAAAACTCTTGGACCCGGAGGCCTTAATGAACTTATTTAATGCTCCCTGTAATCCTCACCAATATTATTATTATCTGTCCACAGGGTTATCTGTTTCTCTTGTATCAATTACTCAATATTTGTTATATATACTTTTGGTCCAATATTTACTCACTAATTTATCGAGTGTTTACATTTTAACATATTTTGCATCTTATTTACCGTGTGCTTCTATGTGGTTTTACTAACATCCCAACACTGCGTATTTATAATGGGTTTGTTTACTCCATATCTCTAAATTTTATATTTATGACATTTATATTTATATTGATTTCCCTTATGTTAATATTGATTTTATATCCATGAATTTTATACATATATAGATTTATATCCATATTTATAATATTTACATTTATATCTTTACTTTCATTTTATATCAATTTTTTTACCGTATTTTCCTATATACTGTTATTCTTTTATCTAATTTACCATAGACATTTGGGCTTCTGCTTTATATGTCACACTCTTTTCGACGAGGTTGTTGGTGATTTATTGCCCCCTTATGTCCGGTTTTATTATCATTATATTAAAACCCTCTTATCTATTTTATTCTACACTTCTATGTGTATACTTGTCATAGACAGCTATGGTTCTGTTACCACTCATATATTCTTACATTTTGGTTATGTTACCCCTATGCCCTGATTTATTATGGCTCTCTAGACACGCTTCATCTGATAATCATGGGTCTATGATCCATTCCTATTAATCTCCCTTTTCCTCTCCCCCTCCTTATTCCCCCCCCCCCCCCTCTTTTTCTTTACATTTTATTATTTCTGGCAGTCCATTTGCAACTGCTGTAGGCCCTTAACTTTTAGCCCACCCCTATGAGTGTTTTTCTAGTTCTAATCGCGCTGCCTATTTATCATGTTCCGCCCCTTTTGTCACGGGGTAGGGCTAGTAACTCCGACCTTCGTAAATGACGGCCTTGCTTCCATTCATAGCAACGCGTCCCTAACAACCAGCAGGGACGCGTCGCTTCCTGCAAACAGCGCGGCAGTGCCAGCTGATTGGCCGAACCGCGCAGTCCGCTGATGGGTCAATGCAGCTGTACGTCGCTGATTGGCTCTATCCCCCCGCCTCCCATGTGGTTAGCGACGCGTCCCTAGCAATCATCTCGGGATGAGTGCTGCCGTTATCTGCACTTATTTATGTCGCTGCTTCAATGCAGCATCACAGAACATCCACCCCTTTAGCCTACCATGGTTCACACTATACAATTGTACATCCTTTCCTTACTATATTTTCATGTTTTTATGATTGTTGATTCTATGCTAGGTGTGTAAGGGCAACACCTGTAGTGACCTTTGACCATTCTAGCCACGCCCACTTTGCGTTTTTGGCGCCTGTTCACATTGTATTTAAACTTGCCATGTGTCCTATGTATGTTATGCTGATCTGATGAAGAGGGGTTTACCCTCGAAACACATCATCTTGTCCATTTTATTGTTTTTTTTAAATAAAATGTCCTGCTGAGGACTTTCCTATTACCTTTGGCATCCGCCTCATCTGTCTACAAGAGTCTGCAGCGCCATACCTGAGGGTTTTTTCCTGCTCTACTTCTAATATTGACTCCCAGGACGACTTGTTTCCTCCTGCAACCCATCGGCATAGCAGCGACTCGCACTACAGTACCCAGATTATATCGTGGGTGATATGCTTTTTTGCATAGATCTCAAGGATCTTTCATCTATAACCCATTGCCTCCGGTGTTTTTGAGCTAGCAGCGCCTGGATTATCGTTGGTCCTTCTTCCTCTACCTCCTCGCAAAGTAAGATTAAGGTCACCACATAAGACAACAGTGCCCCTAAGTAGCGGGAGAGCAACATCAATAAAGTCAAGCAAAAAGGGGATCTGTTGGAGATTCGGGCAGTAGACATTAAGAATCGTGAATTCGTGTGCCCTAATATTTAAAGAAAAGATAAAGTAACGTGCATCCGGGGCAAACGTACAGTTCAGAACCTGATGGGGAAGAGACTTGTGAATGGTGATCGCCACCCCACAGGATCTGGACAGAGGATTGTCAGCACAGAACCAGGAGGTGTAGTGTGGATGTTTGAGAGAGGATGTGTGGCCTACCTTAAAATGTGTCTCTTGAAAACATACCAGATGAGCCCGTTGCTTGTGACAATGGTGAAGGATCTGAGCCCTTTTTTCCGGGGTGTTGAGACCTTTGGCATTAAAAGAAATAATCTTAAGATCTGCCATGAGAAACTCCGAGAAACCGAGAGAAAACAAAAAACCAGAGTTAGTACAGGAATGAGGTGCTATTATAGGGGGTCAGATAAAAAAAAAAGGGGGGGGGGAAACAAAACACAGGGATAAGACAAGGGTGAAAAACAAAAAGGAGCAACACAAAAGGAGAACAAGTACACAACAAGAGCAGCAAACACCTACACAAGACAGACCAACAAAACAAGAGAGAAGAGAAAGAAGAAAAGAAAAGAAAAAAGAGGGGTAACGAAATAAGCAGTAGACAGACAGAGATAAGAGACTACTGCTGCGGAAACTAACAAGAACAATAAGTAGTAAAGGAGGGAAGAAGTCCCAAGGACCAGATCGTCCCCAGGAGCCCTATACCTATAGGGGGTTAAAGTTAGTCAGGTAGCGAGAGAGACAGAACCCACTACACTGCTGAATATGTAACAGTAGCTGAAACGAGCCCAAAAGTGCTAGAGGACAATGAAAATGAGTCAGATGAAAATGTGGAAAAACATACAAAAAGCACAATTAGAGGCACTGGGGAGAGAATAGTGACATTACAGTTTCTAATACAATAACCCCAAATCCCCAAATGGCAACTATCAGTAGCACCAGAAGATAACATTAATAAAAATTAGCAATCAACTGCTAAATAGCACATTTCTAGTGGAAAGATCAAGTGGGAGGTTGCGAGGCCCTACGAGAAGCAGCAGCCACCGAGGGCAGCTGCGACTGTCGAGACTGAGGGGCCACTCGGGGTCCGCGAGAGTCTCTAGGAGGGAGTCCAGAGCGAGGGGCTCTCGCCGGAGGTGAAGCAGGGGGCGGGACTGGCCGTTGGAACGGAGGGGAATGCAACATAGGCCATTTCGGAAGCACCACCTCAGGTAAATCCAGGGCTTGGAGAAAGCTGGGAAGATCCTCCGGAGAGCGCAGGGACACCACGCACCCCCTATTGCACACTGTGAGGGAGAAAGGAAAACCCCAGCGGTACGGAAAGTCCCTGTCACGCAGGACCTGCAGAAGGGGCTTAAGAGCAGCTCGTTGGGCCAGTGTATGGCGTGAGAGATCGGGGTACAACTGGACAGGGACGTCCTTGTAGGTGATCTGTCGACGTCTTCTCGCACGTCGCAAAATGTCCTCCTTCAGGGCATAAAAGTGTATCCGGCAGATTACGTCTCTTGGATTGCGGTCGTCAGAGCTCGGTGGGCGCAGAGCTCTATGTGCTCGGTCCATCTCTATGTGCGCCTCAGGAGGCCTGTCTAGGAGGTCATTGAAAATAGCAGGAAGGGCCTCCCACAGCTCCCCAGATGACACCGCCTCTGGCAAACCACGGATTCTGATGTTGTTCCTGCGGCTACGATTTTCAATATCATCCAAGTGTTGCTGAAGATGGAACAATTGGTCAGTGTGGCCACTCACTACAGCCTGCAAAGCCTGAAGGGAGGTTAAAGTAGAGTCCTGTGCCGCCTCCACGGTCTCCACCCTGGCGGACACAGAGGAAAGTTCTGAACGTAGTTGTGCAAATTCTTGCTTGCATTCGAGGACCACCTGTCGGGTCAGTGTAGAGATATCATCTTTAGTTGGGAGAGACTTACCAACGACTGTAGGTCGGCCAGAGTGATAGGAGCAGAGGCCGCAATGGCAGGAGGCACTACCACATCACAATGCATAAGGAGCGGAAAAGTGGTGGGGTGGCATCCAAGCTGCAGGCTACCTCCTGGTGTGTGGGAGGCAGTTGAGGGCCAGGAGGGGGCGAGGGTGATGGCCCCTGGCTGGAAGGAGCAGAGGCCGGAGGGGAGGCAGCTAGTGCAGACCCTGCAGGAGATGATGAGGCAGAATGTGAGCCAGCAGCCCAGGAAGAGCCAGACACCCATGGGGGGGAAGGTGACCCAGCTGCCAGGCCAGCAAGTTATAGAGATGGTGACGGTAGGAAGGCAGGAGGTACTTGGGGAGACCCTGGGGGAGAAGCCCCCTCGGGTCTCAGGAGAGGGACATCCAGATGCAGCATAGCCGTAGTGCCCCTCCAGGAGGGTGGGGATGGGCCTAGTGGAGGCTGTAGGTGAGGTACCGTGGGGGTTAACAGGCTATCCCCTGTGAGCAAGTCCAATGTGGGGGGACCGCTGACAGGAAGCACCTCCATGGCTGGGGGTCTCTCAGGGGTTCCTCTTACCTGGCTCCGTGAGGGTCCAGGCTCTAGACCGCACACCAGCAGAGTGGGAGCCACGTCAGGAAGGTGGGCCTGCTGCGTGCCGCCATCTTGCTGTCTGGGAGAGCCGGAGGGCTGGAGAGCAGGGGCAGGAGCCGTAGGACGCAGCACTTCAGAAGGGATGGCCGGAGGAGCACCGGAACGCTCCGGAGGTGAGCAGTGATGATCCCGAGGGCGGGCGCACTCCTCTTCAGTGCGGCCTTGTATCAGAGCCGTGGCTGCCGGAGGGGCCGTGCGTGTACCGCTCCGCTGTTCCAAGATGGCGCCGGGCATCAGAGCAGGCAGCGGGGTCCCCGTGCGGGAGGGCTGGGCCCGGGTAAAGTAAGTGTTGAGAGACATGGGAAGTGGTGGGGGGATGCCAGAGACCTTCTTCTTTTTGTTCCTCGATCTATTTCCCATAGGCACGGCACAAGAAGGGCAAAAATAGCTAACGGCAGGCAGGAGCTCCTCAGCAGCACGTCCTCATACAACCATGGCTAGACACGCCCCCGTAAAGTAAATTTTTTAATGGGCGAGAACACACCCAAAATCTGTCCCAACAAAACTTTGCTTTGCATCCTGCCATTTCTCCCAACTGTTCTTTTTCTACCTGCTTGTAAGGCATGCCTACACTAACTTTTTAATTCCTTAACCCCTTGATGACCCAGGGTTTTTCCATTTTTGCACTTTCATTTTTTCCTCCTTACCTTTAAAAAACCATAACTCTTTCAATTTTGCACCTAAAAATCCATATCATGGCTTATTTTTTGCGCCACCAATTCTACTTTGTAATGACATCAGTCATTTTATGCAAAAATCTACAGAGAAACTGAAAAAAAATTCAGTGTGCAACAAAATTGAAGAAAAACCCCAATTTTGTTACTTTTGGGGGCTTCCGTTTCTAGGCAGTACATTTTTCGGTAAAAATGACACTTTCTCTTTATTCTGTAGGTTCATACGGTTAAAATGATACCCTACTTATATAGGTTTGATTTTATTGTACTTCTGGAAAAAATCATAACTACATGCAGGAAAATTTATATGTTTAAAAATGTCATGTTCTGACCCCTATAACTTTTTTTTATTTTTCTGTGTATGGGACGGTATGAGGGCTCATTTTTTGCATCGTGATCTGAAGTTTTTAGCGGTACCATTTTTGTAATGATTGGACTTTTTGATCGCTTTTTTGCCGGCGATCGCGAGCAGCTCCCTGAGCTAACCGGCATTAGTTTACTTTCACTTTAGATGCAGCATTCAACTTTGAACGCCGCGTCTAAAGGGTTAATAGCGTGCGGTACCGCGATCACTGCCGTGCGCTATTAGCCACGGGTCCTGGCCATTGCTAGGTGCCAGGCCCGACCCGCTATGACGAGGGGCCACGCCGTGGCCCCACGTTATAGAATGGGAGCTAACCCAAGGCATACATGTATGCCATGGGTCGGAAAGGGGTTAAAGGGGTACTCCGCCCCTAGAAATCTTATCCCCTATTAACGCATGCCTACACTCACTTCCTAATTCCTAAAAGGGGTATTTAATTTTTCATTTTCACGGACCACTGTTCCAAAAATCTGTCAAACACCTGTGGGGCGTAAATGCTCACTGCTCCCCTTATTACATTCCGTGAGGGGTTTAGTTTCCAAAATGGAGTCACATGTGGGGGGGGGTCCATTGTTCTGGCACTATGGGGGCTTTGTAGACACACGAGGCCTTCAATTCCGGACAAATTTTCTCTCCAAAATCCCAATGGCGCTCCCTTCCTTCTGAGCAGTGTAGTACGCCCGCAGAGCACTTTACATCCACATATGGGGCATGCTCTTACTCAGAAGAAATGGGGTTACAAATTTTGGGGGGCTTTTTTTTCCCATTTTCCCTTGTGGGAATGAAAAATTTAGGTTAACACCAGCATTTTTGTTAAAATTTTTTTTTTTTAATTTTCTTATCCAACTTTAATGAAAAATTGTCAAGCACCCGTGGGGTGTTAAAACTCACTATACCCCTTAATATGTTTCGTGAGGGGTGTAGTTTCCAAAATGGGGTCACACGTGGGTATTTATTTATTTATTTTTCGTTTATGTCAGAACCACTATAAAATCAGCCACCCCTGTGCAAATCACCAATTTAGGCCTCAAATGTACATAGTACACTCTAACTCTTGAGCCTTGTTGTGTGTCGGCAGAGCATTTTACGCCCTCTCAGGAGAAATTGTGTTACAAATTTTGAGGGTCTTTTTTTCCTTTTACCTCTTGTGAAAATAAAAAGTATGGGGCAACACCAGCATGTTAGTGTAAAAATGTTAATTTTTTTACACATACAGGCTGGTGTAGACCCCAACTTTTCCTTTTCATAAGGGGTAAAAGGAGAAAAACATGTGTGTGTGAGTGTGTGTGTGTGTGTGTGTGGCGGGGGGGGGGGGGGCAAACCTCCAGCAGTTGCAAAACTACAACTCCCAGCATGCACTGACAGACAGTGCATGCTGGGAGTTGTACTTTTGCAACATCTGGAGGCACACTGGTTGGAAAACCTTCAGTTAGGTTCTGTTACCTAACTCAGTATTTTCCAACCAGTGTGCCTCCAGCTGTGGCAAAATTGCAACTCTCAACATGTACTGATCTGCACAGTGATCTCCAAACTGTATCCCTCTAAATCTTGCAATACTAAATATCCCAGCATGCCCAAACAGCTGTCTGGGCATGCTGGGAATTGTAGTTTTGCAACATCTGAAGGGCTACAGTTTAGAGACCACTGTATAGTGGTCTTCTAACTGTAGCCCTCCATATGTTGCTAGGCAACAACTCACTGGCTTCCATAGCATCGCGCACCAGGGAGATGCACCAGGGAGCCATATCTCATCGCTGCCCGCCCGGTAAGTGACCTCTGGCGCCGATGACCACCAGTTTCCTCACTCTTCCAGGACAAAAGTCGGTGGACAGAGCGGGGAACCGAACTCTAACTCCCCCACCCTCGAACTGCTATTGGTCAGTCGTCTCTGACCGACCAATAGCAGGAATAGGAGGGGTGGCACCCCTGCCACCTTACTCCTATGCCTTCAGAGGGATCGGGGGTGTCTTAGACACCCCCGATCCTCTTATTTTCCCGGTCACTGGAGACCCGTATGACCCGGAATCGCCGCAGATCGCCGGTCTGAATTGAACTGATTGCTGACATGGGGGGGGGGGTTTCTCAGGACCCCCCAGGGGTTTGCACGTGATGCCTGCTGAGGCATGCTTTGGACACTTAAAAAAAAAATTCACAATTTTTCACAGACAGAAATAAAATAAATGAGTCAAACAAGTCAAAGAACGGTTTAAAAACAGGGGAACTTTATTATTTATTAAAATGTTTGTGTAGGGATTTATGTAACCTTCCATCACTCACAAAGAGCGTACAGTAACTAACTCAGGACAGGAAAAACCTCCAGAGGGGAGGAAACCTGTAGGGAATCCATGGCTACTGTATTGCCCTTCCTCTGGGCATACTAAAGGAGGTTACCTCTAGAATTTGGGCAAAGTGTCTGTGTATGTGCGTGATTCGAGGGTTTATGCCTTCATCCAACTTCTTGCTGTAAGTCCGGAAATATGTGCCTTATTACAACGTCTTGATAGTCCGGAAATGCTACTCCACATCCTGGAAATAGTGCATCTAAGATAGGAAAACAAAAGAGAGATTATTTACATGTTTATTATAGAAATGCACATGGAACTGCACTAAAGACCTTTTGGACACAACAATGTGACACTTACCAATCACAGTGATGTATTCAACTTCACATTCCCGCGTGCCTACAGTGTCCAGCATCGGCCCCTCACTGATGAAGAATGAGCAGGAGCTGTGTTATTTCTGCTCAGTGCTGCTCTCTGGTGGACAATGGTTATGACATCACATGTGTAACACGCTGTAACCTCCTGGGAGTTCTATTTGAGCAGTGCTGCTCTCTGATTGGCTGAAACCTAAAAAGCTTTTTAACATATTCTGCATGACTGTTACCTAAGGGATTTTTTTTTTTTTAGCATTTTTTAAATAAAATGACACTACTCCCTATGGGTGTGTTATATTTGTTTATACTCAGTATTTGTAATATCATTTGCTGTCAGGGCATGCTTGGAGTTGTAGTTTTGCAACAGCTGGACAGACGTCTGTCGGAAGGGGGGGGGGGGGGAGACCACCAAAGATAAGGCAATGTGGGCTTTGAAAAACGCCACAGATACATTGTGTTTAGTCCCAGCCTAAGCCTAGGAACAGACACAATTTTTGTTTGAGGTTTATTTGGTAAAAAATAAAAATAAACACACCACAACAACTGCGTCCTCATTTCTATTCTCCCAAGACGCCATCTTTGTGTAATTTTTGCCAAAACCACTGGAGGAAATTTATCAAAACCTGTAAAGAGGAAAAGTGGCTGCCCATAGCAACCAGATAGTTTCTTTCATTTTTATGTGGTGGGCAGGAGAGAGTAATTGTGTCTAGGGTGTTGTAGTGGTAGTGTAGGGTCTGTTGGTATTAACCCTAAGATGTCATGATGCCAGGGCGAGGTTTCCTTAGTGTTAATAGTCCTACCGCCAACCGTCCCAGAAACGGTAGGGAGAATAACGGAATATCCACAGCAGATTTTATGAATAAACTGAAGAACTTTACTTGAAGATTTTATACAATAGTCTTCAAACATAACAGTCTCTCAAAAGTGAACAGGGATACAGGTTCCTCACAGGTGGTGCTGGGACTCTGAAGCAATGAGCTTTGATGCTAGCCACTGTGCTACTAATTATAATATTTTAGCTGGTAGTAGTCACACAGGATTACGTAGTTTGAGCTTTGGTAACTCACGTTTTAGTGGCTGCTGGATCTTAGGCTTTGGCCTAGCTGACTTGAATTGATGCTGATGAGATTTGTGCTGCTTGATAGTCCGGAACTAAGAGAGGCAAGAGCTAAGAGAGTGAATTGATTGACTACAGCCCCTTATATATTAAGGAGGCTGGACAAAGCTCATTGGCCGGCAAACCTGTAAGTCCTGTCCCAGGGAACTCTGGGTACATCACATGAACCTGTAAGGTCCTTAAACCATAGTACAATCATAATTAAAGGCACGTGACCTGCTAAGGTCCTATACATAATATTTCCTATACATTAAATATATATATATGAACACAATTTACATGAGGCGACCAGGGGTAAGCCCTGCAAGAGTGCCCTATGAGAGTGAAGGAACTCTGGCTGAGGGGACTTTAGACAGGGACAGGACCAAGTCCTGTACCGGGACACCACATTTAAAAATGAAAAGTGAAAGAAGCGATCTGATTGGTTGCTATGGGCAACTGGTCAATTTTCCTCTGCACAAGTTTTCATACATGTCCCCCAATGTGTATTACTATTATCATAATAGACTTACCTCCCAACCGTCCCGGATCTGACGTGTCCTGCTTCTGTGATTTCCTGTGATGCACGGAGCCTCAGTGTGATCACTACTCACAGTACAGAGCAAAGCCCCAGGAGATCTTGGAGTGTCTGCTCTATCATGTCATCAATGCAAGATAAAAAAACAGAATAAGTCATAAAGACCGTGCATGGCAGAAAGTGCGGTCAGCACTAGGGAGTCCGTTACTCGTGCAACAGACAGGAAGGACATCATGTCAAAGCAATCAGTATACTCAACAAGGAACACCAACTTAGAATATGTAATAACCACATCAATGCTAAAGCGGCAAGGTTCAGAAGGGAAAGAATAGAGGGATATAGATAAAAAGTGAAGAACAGAAAAATAAGAGGGTATGTAAAACACAGAAACAGGCAGACATGACAACATACAGAGACAAGGATCTTACAGACAGACAAGAAACAACAAGGGAAGTAGGGCGGGAAGGTTACCAAGACAGACGAGAGAAAGCGTAGCCAAAAAAGGGTCATGGCGTCACAGAGGATCCCAAGGCCAATAGGTCACGGTACTCGGAGGTAGACTGGAAGGATGACCAATCATACCTCGTTTTGGTACATCTTTCATTTTCTGCAGGGGTCAAGGCAATTAACTCCTCCATGTGCTGAAAATAATTCACCTCTGCAAGCCATTCCCCAACAGTCGGGGGCGTGGAAGACCTCCATTTACGGGGAATAACTGACTTAGCAGCCTGCAGAAAATAGCGTAAGAGAGATTTCCGGAAGGAAGTAGCAGAAATGTCAAACATGAAGAGCAGGACTGCCTCAGGGGAATCCGGAACAGTCACACCGGTGATATCGTGAGTGATAGAGCGTACTGAAGTCCAGAATGGACGCAGTGAGGGACAACCCCACCAGATGTGCAACATCGTATCAGTCGCTTGTCCACAACGCCAACAAAGGTCAGAGACTGACGGGTACCATCGATGCAACTGCTCCGGAGTACTATACCAGCAGGAGAGTATTTTGTAGTTCGTCTCTTGTGATCTGTTAGGTATGATTGACTTATGTGAAAGGTGAAAGCATTTCTGCCATTGCTTCGGGGAGAACTGAGAGCCGAGGTCCGCCTCCCAAGCGCTACAGAAGGAGGGCAAAGAAGAGGTGTGTTGAGTAAGCAACAATCTGTACAGAAACCCTATGGTGTGGGGAGGGGGGGGGGGGGCAAGGAGGGGGCCATGCAAAGTCCCTCAAAGGGAGTTAACTCCCGATGCAGGTGGGCAGAGCGTGACACCGAAGAGTAGAAATGTTTTAGTTGTATGTATTCAAAAGGCTTACGGGGATGGGGAGGTTCAACTGGACGTATGTCAGCAAGGGGCAATAAGCCCTCAGAAGACAACACGTGAAAAAAACGGAGTGGGTCAGATTTGGAGCTCCCCACAGCTGGAAGAGTTTTTAAATTATCTTAATACCAACACATGGGGACTTCATTTTACTCATAATAACTTTCACAATAATGCAGAATTCCTAGATGTTGTCGTATTTCATGACGAAGCCAATAGACTAAGCACTCGCACTTTTTTCAAGGAGGTAGATAGCAATAGCTATTTGGAATTTTCTAGCTCCCATTACAAAAAATGGATTTCTAACATCCCGTAAGGTCAGTTCAAGCGAATTAGACGGAACTGCTCTTCTTTGGAAGATTTCAAACTACAGAGCAACACTCTTAAAACTCGCTTTAAAGCGAAGAAATATCCTAAGGCCATTATAGAGTCGGCATACAAGAAGGCCAGCTTACAGACACAAGCCGAATGTCTGTCTAAAACAACACGCAACAATTCCAAAAACTATGACTGGTCCTCCAATTTTATTACCACCTTCACACGGGAACATACGCAGGTTAAGGAAATTCTATCCAAACACTGGTCGATCCTATTAAAAGATCCCTACCTATGTGACATTCTACCCCACAAACCCTCGGTCACTTTTAGACGTGGGCGCACTCTACGCAATATAGTCGCCCCTAGCAGACTAAGAGCTGCTACTTCTGGCCAGACTAATAATTTTTTGACCAGTATAGGTAGCTATCAATGTGACATCACAAGATGTAAATGTTGTGCCAGTATTAATAATCGCTTTAAAAAATTCACGTCCACCAAAACAGGCGAGCATTTTAATATCAAAACCTTTTTAAACTGTTCCTCTCAATATGTGATATATCTACTGGAATGCCCTTGCAAACTCCAATATGTGGGCCGTACCATCCGTTGCCTACGGGAAAGAATTAACAAACATCGTAGCAACACCGTTCATGGTTTCTTGCTACACAGTGTCTCCAGACACCTGCTTCAGGTACACAAGCAAGATTTCCGATGCATTACGGTTACACCTATTGAAGGCATCTCAAAAGAGGACCCGCAAAGATTCAGTACATTGAGGAAAAGAGAGAACTTTTGGATCTATAAACTCAAAACTCTTGCACCCGGAGGCCTTAATGAACTTATTGAATGCTCCCTGTAATCCTCACCAATATTATTATTATCTGTCCACAGGGTTATCTGTTTCTCTTGTATCAATTACTCAATATTTGTTATATATACTTTTGGTCCAATATTTACTCACTAATTTATCGAGTGTTTACATTTTAACATATTTTGCATCTTATTTACCGTGTGCTTCTATGTGGTTTTACTAACATCCCAACACTGCGTATTTATAATGGGTTTGTTTACTCCATATCTCTAAATTTTATATTTATGACATTTATATTTATATTGATTTCCCTTATGTTAATATTGATTTTATATCCATGAATTTTATACATATATAGATTTATATCCATATTTATAATATTTACATTTATATCTTTACTTTCATTTTATATCAATTTTTTTTACCGTATTTTCCTATATACTGTTATTCTTTTATCTAATTTACCATAGACATTTGGGCTTCTGCTTTATATGTCACACTCTTTTCGACGAGGTTGTTGGTGATTTATTGCCCCCTTACGTCCGGTTTTATTATCATTATATTAAAACCCTCTTATCTATTTTATTCTACACTTCTATGTGTATACTTGTCATAGACAGCTATGGTTCTGTTACCACTCATATATTCTTACATTTTGGTTATGTTACCCCTATGCCCTGATTTATTATGGCTCTCTAGACACGCTTCATCTGATAATCATGGGTCTATGATCCATTCCTATTAATCTCCCTTTTCCTCTCCCCCTCTTGTTCTTTACATTTTATTATTTCTGGCAGTCCATTTGCAACTGCTGTAGGCCCTTAACTTTTAGCCCACCCCTATGAGTGTTTTTCTAGTTCTAATCGCGCTGCCTATTTATCATGTACCGCCCCTTTTGTCACGGGGTAGGGCTAGTAACTCCGACCTTCGTAAATGACGGCCTCGCTTCCATCGTCCCATTCATAGCAACGCGTCCCTAACAACCAGCAGGGACGCGTCGCTTCCTGCAAACAGCGCGGCAATGCCAGCTAATTGGCCGGACCGCGCAGTCCGCTGATGGGTCAATGCAGCTGTACGTCGCTGATTGGCTCTATCCCCCCGCCTCCCATGTGGTTAGCGACGCGTCCCTAGCAATCATCTCGGGATGAGCGCTGCCGTTATCTGCACTTATATATGTCGCTGCTTCAATGCAGCATCACAGAACATCCACCCCTTTAGCCTACCATGGTTCACACTATACAATTGTACATCCTTTCCTTACTATATTTTCATGTTTTTATGATTGTTGATTCTATGCTAGGTGTGTAAAGGCAACACCTGTAGTGACCTTTGACCATTCTAGCCACGCCCACTTTGCGTTTTTGGCGCCTGTTCACATTGTATTTAAACTTGCCATGTGTCCTATGTATGTTATGCTGATCTGATGAAGAGGGGTTTACCCTCGAAACGCGTCATCTTGTCCATTTTATTGTTTTTTTTTAAATAAAATGTCCTGCTGAGGTCTTTCCTATTACCTTTGGCATCCGCCTCATCTGTCTACAAGAGTCTGCAGCGCCATACCTGAGGGTTTTTTCCTGCTCTACTTCTAATATCGACTCCCAGGACGACTTGTTTCCTCCTGCAACCCATCGGCATAGCAGCGACTCGCACTACAGTACCCAGATTATATCGTGGTTTTTTTTTGCATAGATCTCAAAGATCTTTCATCTATAACCCATTGCCTCCTGTGTTTTTGAGCTAGCAGCGCCTGGATTATCAGTGGTCCTTCTTCCTCTACCTCCTCGCAAAGTAAGATTAAGGTCACCACATAAGACAACAGTGCCCCTAAGTAGCGGGAGAGCAACATCAATAAAGTCAAGCAAAAAGGGGATCTGTTGGAGATTCGGGCAGTAGACATTAAGAATCGTGAATTCGTGTCCCCCAATACTTAAAGAAAAGATAAAGTAACGTGCATCCGGGGCAATCGTACAGTTCAGAACCTGATGGGGAAGAGACTTGTGAATGGCGATCGCCACCCCACAGGATCTGGACAGAGGATTGTCAGCACATAACCAGGAGGTGTAGTGTGGATGTTTGAGAGAGGGTGTGTGGCCTACCTTAAAATGTGTCAGATGAGCCCGTTGCTTGTGACAATGGTGAAGGATCTGAGCCCTTTTTTCCGGGGTGTTGAGACCTTTGGCATTAAAAGAAATAATCTTGAGATCTGCCATGAGAAACTCAGAGAAACCGAGAGTAAACAAAAAACCAGAGTTAGTACAGGAATGAGGTGCTATTATAGGGGGTAAGATAAAAAAAAAGGGGGGGGGGGAAACAAAACACAGGGATAAGACAAGGGGGAAAAACAAAAAGGAGCAACACAAAAGGAGAACAAGTACACAACAAGAGCAGCAAACACCTACACAAGACAGACCAACAAAACAAGAGAGAAGAGAAAGAAGAAAAGAAAAGAAAAAAGAGGGGTAACGAAATAAGCAGTAGACAGACAGAGAGAAGAGACTACTGCTGCAGAAACTAACAAGAACAATAAGTAGTAAAGGAGGGAAGAAGTCCCAAGGACCAGATCGTCCCCAGGAGCCCTATACCTATAGGGGGGGGGTAAAGTTAGTCAGGTAGCGAGAGAGACAGAACCCACTACACTGCTGAATATGTAACAGTAGCTGAAAAGAGCCCAAAAGTGCTAGAGGACAATGAAAATGAGTCACATGAAAAGGGGGAAAAACATACAAAAAGCACAATTAGAGGCACTGGGGAGAGAATAGTGACATTACAGTTTCTAATACAATAATCCCAAATCCCCAAATGGCAACTATCAGTAGCACCAGAAGATAACATTAATAAAAATGAGCAATCAACTGCTAAATAGCACATTTCTAGTGGAAAGATCAAGTGGGAGGTTGCGAGGCCCTACGAGAAGCAGCAGCCACCGAGGGTAGCTGCGACTGGCGAGACTGAGGGGTCACTCGGGGTCCGCGAGAGTCTCTAGGAGGGAGTCCAGAGCGAGGGGCTCTCGCCGGAGGTGAAGTAGGAGGCGGGACTGGCCGTTGAAACGGAGGGGAATGCAACATAGGCCATTCCGGAAGCACCACCTCAGGTAAATCCAGGGCTTGGAGAAAGCTGGGAAGATCCTCCGGAGAGCGCAGGGACACCACGCGCCCCCTATTGCGCACTGTGAGGGAGAAAGGAAAACCCCAGCGGTACGGAAAGTCCCTGTCACGCAGGACCTGCAGAAGGGGCTTAAGAGCAGCTCGTTGGGCCAGTGTATGGCGTGAGAGATCGGGGTACAACTGGACAGGGACGTCCTTGTAGGTGATCTGTCGACGTCTTCTCGCACGTCGCAAAATGTCCTCCTTCAGGGCATAAAAGTGTATCCGGCAGATTACGTCTCTTGGATTGCGGTCGTCAGAGCTCGGTGGGTGCAGAGCTCTATGTGCTCGGTTCATCTCTATGTGCGCCTCAGGAGGCCTGTCTAGGAGGTCATTGAAAATAGCAGGAAGGGCCTCCCACAGCTCCCCAGATGACACCGCCTCTGGCAAACCACGGATTCTGATGTTGTTCCTGCGGCTACGATTTCCAATATCATCCAAGTGTTGCTGAAGATGGAACAATTGGTCAGTGTGGCCACTCACTACAGCCTGCAAAGCCTGAAGGGAGGTTAAAGTAGAATCCTGTGCCGCCTCCACGGTCTCCACCCTGGCGGACACAGAGGAAAGTTCTGAACGTAGTTGTGCAAATTCTTGCTTGCATTCGAGGACCACCTGTCGGGTCAGTGTAGAGATATCATCTTTAGTTGGGAGAGACTGTACCAACGACTGTAGGTCAGCCAGAGTGATAGGAGCAGAGGCCGCAATGGCAGGAGGCACTACCACATCACAATGTATAAAGAGCGGAAAAGTGGTGGGGTGGCATCCAAGCTGCAGGCTACCTCCTGGTGTGTGGGAGGCAGTTGAGGGCCAGGAGGGGGCGAGGGTGATGGCCCCTGGCTGGAAGGTGCAGAGGCCGGAGGGGAGGCAGCTAGTGCAGACCCTGCAGCAGACGATGAGGCAGAATGTGAGCCAGCAGCCCAGGAAGAGCCAGACACCCATGGGGGGGAAGGTGACCCAGCTGCCAGGCCAGCAGGTAATAGAGATGGTGGCGGTAGGAAGGCAGGAGGTACTTGGGGAGACCCTGGGGGAGAAGCCCCCTCGGGTCTCAGGAGAGGGACATCCAGATGCAGCATAGCCGTAGTGCCCCTCCAGGAGGGTAGGGATGGGCCAGTGGCGTTGCGACCCGGGTGCGGGGGGTGCGGCCCGCACCGGGTGACACCAACCTAATGGGGTGACACCAAGATGCTCCGCAGCACCCACCCCTCCCCCGCTACACAGACACCCCCCATCTGTGCCCGACCGGCCTCCCATCCGTCAGCACCCCCCCCCCCCCCCGCTGTGTGTGCGGTGCGCCCTTCCGTCCGTCAGCAACCCCCCCTCTTTCACCTGCACTGTGCGCCCGTCCGTCATCACATCCCCTCGCCGTCACAAGCACTGTGCCCGGCCTCCGCTCCCACGTCTGCGCCGGCCTGACGTCACACTGCATGGCCGCGCAGGAGGACGTCAGTTACATCACTCGCAGGGCGCCAGGTGAGAAGGAGCGCTGCGCTGGATGGGTGAGTGTGTGTGTCTGTCTCTCTGTCTGTGTGTGTGTGTGACTGTGTGTGTGTGTGACTGTGTGTGTATGTGACTCTGTGTGTGTGTGTGTGTGACTGTGTGTATATGTGACTGTGTGTGTGTGTGACTGTGTGTGTATGTGACTGTGTGTGTGTGACTGTGTGTGTATGTGACTGTGTGTGTGTGACTGTGTGTGTATGTGACTCTGTGTGTGTGTGTATGTGACTGTGTGTGTATGTGACTCTGTGTGTGTGTGTGTGTGACTGTGTGTATATGTGACTGTGTGTGTGTGACTGTGTGTGTATGTGACTGTGTGTGTATGTGACTGTGTGTGTGTGACTGTGTGTGTATGTGACTCTGTGTGTGTGTGACTGTGTGTATATGTGACTGTGTGTGACTGTGTGTGTGTGTGTGACTGTGTGTGTATGTGACTCTGTGTGTCTGTCTGTGAGTGTGTGTCTATCTGACTGTGTGTGTTTGTGTGTGTGTGTGTGTCTCTCTGTGTTGTATGTGGTTTTTTTGTGTGTGTGTGTGTGTGTGTGGTGGGGGTGGGGGGGGGGGGGGGTTGAACCAGCGATCTAATGTGGGGAGACTTTGACCCATTGTGGGGAACCTGCGGCCTAATGTGGGGAAACTACTACCAAGTGTGCGGAGTCTATGCTACCTAATGTGGGAAATCTGTGCTACCTTATGTGGGGAGTCTATGCTACCTTATGTGGGGAGTCTATGCTACCTTATGTGGGTAATCTGTGCTACCAAATGTGGGGAATCTATGCTTCCTAATGTGGGGAAACTGCTACATAATGTGGGGAATCTGTGCTACCTAATGTGGGGAAATTGCTACCTAATGTGGGGTAACTGGTACCTACCTAATGTGGGGGAACTGGTACCACATGTGGGGAATCTATGCTGCCTAATGTGGGGAAAAGATGCTACCTAATGTGGGGAAACTGCTACCTACCTAATGTGGGGGAACTGCTGCCTACCTAATGCTCCCCCCCTGGCAGTAGCACCCTCATCATCCACCAGCAACACCCACCCCCCAGCAGCAGCACCTCCATCAGCAGATCTTGGTGGTGGATGATGGCGGTGCTCCTGCCAGGAGGATGATCCTGCCGATGGATGATGGGGGTGGTACTGCCAGGGGGGATGGCCAGTAGCACCCTCATCATCCTCCAGCAACACCCCCCAGTAGTAGCACCCCCATCATCCACTAGCAACACCACCAATACCCCCCCTCCCGTGGTAATAGCATCAGCTAACGGATGTTGAGGGGTGTTACTGCGGTTGTGGTATTATATTCAGAGGGTGCACTGTATGGCAATGTTATTCATAGGGCGCAGTTTGTGGTAGTATTATATTCAGAGGGCTCAGTGTGTGGTAGTATTATATACAGAGAGTGCAGTTTGTGGTAGTATTAAATTCAGAGGGTGCAGTTTGTGGTAGTATTATATTTAGAGGGCGCAGTTTGTGGTAGTATTATATTCATAGGGCGCAGTTTGTGGTAGTATTATATTCAGAGGGCACAGTTTGTGGTAGTATTATTAGAGATGAGCGAACTTACAGTAAATTCGATTTGTCTCGAACTTCTCGGCTCGGCAGTTGATGACTTATCCTGCGTAAATTAGTTCAGCTTTCCGGTGCTCCGGTGGGCTGGAAAAGGTGGATACAGTCCTAGGAAAGAGTCTCCTAGGACTGTATCCACCTTTTCCAGCCCACGGGAGCACCTGAAAGCTGAACTAATTTATGCAGGAAAAGTCAGCAACTGCCGAGCCGAGAAGTTCGTGACGAATCGAATTTACTGTAGTTCGCTCATCTCTAAGTATTATATTCAGAGGGTGCAGTGGGTGGTAGTATTATATTCAGGGGTACAGTATGTGGCAGATTTATATTCAGAGGGTACACTATGTGGCAGATTTATATTCAGGGGGCGCAGTTTGTGGTAGTATTATATTCAGAGGGCGTAGTGGGTGGTAGTATTATATTCAGAGGGCGCAGTGGGTGGTAGTATTATATTCAGAGGGTACAGTGTGTGGCGGTATTATATTCAGGATTACAGTATGTGGCAGATTTATATTCAGAGTGTACAGTATATGTTGGTATTATATTCAGAATGTACAGTGTGTGGTAGTATTATATTCAGTGGGTATGGTGTATGGAAGGTTTATAATCAAAGAGTATAGTGTATAGTAGTATTATATTTAGAGGATACTTCGTCTGGCAGGTTTATAATAATAACTGTTTTCATATAGAGGATGAGAATGCGCTGACATAGAGAGGAGACGTCTGGGCGTCACATTCTGCAGACAGAAGTTTTAGCTGGAACAAGTCCTGGCGGTATGTACCATCTGAATTAGATAAGGGAAGACTATAGAGAAGACGTCACCTGTAGTCACTGATATCATTGTGTATTCTCCTCACTATAGAGAAGACGTCACCTGTAGTCACTGATATCATTGTGTATTCTCCTCACTATAGAGAAGACGTCACCTGTAGTCACTGATATCATTGTACATTCTCCTCACTATAGAGAAGATGTCACCTGTAGTCACTGATGTCATTGTGTATTCTCCTCACTATAGAGAAGACGTCACCTGTAGTCACTGATATCATTGTACATTCTCCTCACTATAGAGAAGATGTCACCTGTAGTCACTGATGTCATTGTGTATTCTCCTCACTATAGAGAAGACGTCACCTGTAGTCACTGATATCATTGTGTATTCTCCTCACTATAGAGAAGACGTCACCTGTAATCACTGATATCATTGTGTATTCTCCTCACTATAGAGAAGACGTCACCTGTAGTCACTGATATCATTGTATATTCTCCTCTCTATGTACTATCAGAGCTGTAGTCACTTGTAAGTTCTACAGTTATGGTGAGTGAAACTACAACTCCCAGCATAACCTCACCACTGCTCAAAGGGGTACTCTACTGGAAAACATTTTTTTTTTTTATCAATTGGTGCTACAAAGTTAAACAGATTTGTAAATTACTTCTATTTAAAAATCTTAATCCTTCCAGTACTTATTAGCTGCTGTATAAGTGATTCACAGGAAGTTCTTTTCTTTTTTAATTTATTTTCTGTCTGACCACAGTGCTCTGTGCTGACACCTCTGTCCATGTCAAGAACTATCAATAGTAGGAGCAAATCCCCATAGCAAACCTATCCTGCTCTGGACAGTTCCTGACATGGACAGAGGTGTCAGCAAATAGCACTGTGGTCAGACTGGAAAGAACTACACAACTTCCTGTGGAACATACAGCAGCTGATAAGTACTGTAAGGATTAATATTTTAAATAGAAGTAATTTAAAAATCTGTTTAACTTTCTGGCACCAGTTGATATAAAAGTAAATGTTTTCCAGTGGAGTACCCCTTTAAGTAATTCTGGGAGCTGTATATTTAAATGGTGAAAACTTCCTTAACACTTTCCTATTCTGTGGCAACTGGTATATCTGATTATTATACTGGAATTTCTCACAATGCGCTACAACAGTGGTGTCTGTCACAACAGGCTAAAAACTTACTGGGGGTAGGGGGTAGGTATGGGGGTGACACCATTTTCTACCGCACCGGGTGACACCAACCCTAGCAACGCCACTGGGATGGGCCTAGTGGAGGCTGTAGGTGAGGTACCGTGGGGGTTAACAGGGTATCCCCTGTGAGCAAGTCCAATGTGAGGGGACCGCTGACAGGAAGCACCTCCATGGCTGGGGGTCTCTCAGGGGTTCCTCTTACCTGGCTCCGTGAGGGTCCAGGCTCTAGACCGCACACAAGCAGAGCGGGAGCCACGTCAGGAAGGTGGGCCTGCTGCGTGCCGCCATCTTGCTGCCTGGGAGAGCCGGAGGGCTGGAGAGCAGGGGCAGCACTTCAGAAGGGATGGCCGGAGGAGCACCGGAACGCTCCGGAGGTGAGCAATGATGATCCCGAGGGCGGGCGCACTCCTCTTCAGTGCGGCCTTGTATCAGAGCCGTGGCTGCCGGAGGGGCCGTGCGTGTACCACTCCGCTGTTCCAAGATGGCGCCGGGCATCAGAGCAGGCAGCGGGGTCCCCTTGAGGGAGGGCTGGGCCCGGGTAAAGTAAGTGTCGAGAGACATGGGAAGTGGTGGGGGGATGCCAGAGACCTTCTTCTTTTTGTTCCTCGATTTATTCCCCATAGGCACGTCACAAGAAGGGCAGAAATAGCTAACGGCAGGCAGGAGCTCCTCAGCAGCACGTCCTCATACAACCATGGCTAGACACGCCCCCCCTAAAGTAAATTTTTTAATGGGCGAGAACACACCCAAAATCTGTCCCAACAAAACTTTGCTTTGCATCCTGCAATTTCTCCCAACTGTTCTTTTTCTACCTGCTTGTAAGGCATGCCTACACTAGCTTTTTAATTTCTTAACCCTTCATGACCCAGGGTTTTTCCATTTTTGCACTTTCATTTTTTCCTCCTTACCTTTAAAAAACCATAACTCTTTCAATTTTGCACCTAAAAATCCATATCATGGCTTATTTTTTGCGCCACCAATTCTACTTTGTATTGACATCAGTCATTTTACGCAAAAATTTACAGAGAAACGGAAAAAAAATTCATTGTGCAACAAAATTGAAGAAAAAACACAATTTTGTAACTTTTGGGGGCTTCCATTTCTACGCAGTACATTTTTCGGTAAAAATTACACTTTCTCTTTATTCTGTAGGTTCATACGGTTAAAATGATACCCTAGTTTTATAGGTTTGATTTTATTGTACTTCTGGAAAAAATCATAACTACATGCAGGAAAATTTATATGTTTAAAATTGTCATCTTCTGACCCCTATAACTTTTTTATTTTTCTGTGTATGGGATGGTATGAGGGCTCATTTTTTTGCATCGTGATCTGAAGTTTTTAGCGGTACCATTTTTGTAATGATTGGACTTTTTGATCGCTTTTTATTTATTTTTTCATGATATAAAAAGTGACCAAAAATACGCTTTTTTGGACTTTGGAATTTTTTTGCGCATACGCCATTGACCGTATGGTTTAATAAATAATATCTTTTTATAATTCAGACATTTCCGCACGCGAAGATACCACATATGTTTATTTTTATTTTTATTTACACTGTTTTTTTTTTAAATAGGATAAGGGGGGTGATTCAAACTTTTATTAGGGAAGGGGTTAAATGATCTTTATTCACTTTTTTTTCCACTTTTTTTTTTGCAGTGTTATAGGTCCCATAGGGACCTATAACACTGCACACACTGATCTTTCACATTGATCACTGGTTTCTCATAGGAAATCAGTGATCAATGATTCTGCCGCTTGACTGCTATTGCCTGGATCTCAGGCACGGAGCAGTCATTTGACGATCGGACAGCATGGAGGAAGGTAGGGATCCTCCGACTGTCATGTAAGCTGTTCGGGATGCCGCGGTTTTGCCGCGGCGATCGCGAGCAGCTCCCTGAGCTAACCCGCATTAGTTTACTTTCACTTTAGATGCAGCATTCAACTTTGAACACCGCGTCTAAAGGGTTAATAGCGTGCGGTACTGCGATCACTGCCGCGCGCTATTAGCCACGGGTCCTGGCCATTGCTAGGTGCCAGGTCCGACCCGCTATGACGAGGGGCCACGCCGTGGCCCCACGTTATAGAATGGGAGCTGACCCATGGCATACATGTATGCCATGGGTCCGGAAGGGGTTAAAGGGGTACTCCGCCC
This sequence comes from Hyla sarda, assembly GCF_029499605.1. Classification (NCBI taxonomy): domain Eukaryota; kingdom Metazoa; phylum Chordata; class Amphibia; order Anura; family Hylidae; genus Hyla; species Hyla sarda. The sequence continues at coordinate 52,008,118 of NC_079200.1, forward strand.
CTAGAAATCTTATCCCCTATTAACGCATGCCTACAGTCACTTCCTACACAGAAGGTAAATGGGACATCTTTAAATCAACTCTAAATAACTATACATCTAAATATATACCAAAGGGGAACAAATATAAACGATTAAAACTAAATCCTACATGGCTGACACATGATGTTAAAAGAGCAATAAACAACAAAAAAATTGCCTTAAAAAAATACAAATCTGATGGGTCAGCGATAACATTTAAACAGTACAAAGAGCTTAATAAAATCTGTAAGTGCTTGCTTTGGCAGCACATATACTAAAATTGGAACGATACAGAGAAGATTAGCATGGCCCCTGCGCAAGGATGACACGCAAATTCGTGATGCGTTCCATATTTTTTCGTGGACATTATAGAAATGAACCTACAACTTGAGCTCTAAGAGGACATTTTATTGGATCATAAGTATGCTGAGATTATCTGCTTAGATGAGGGGTATTCGACAGGAGAAGAGTAGTTTCCCTGTTTACAGTTACCATTAGGGTATAGATTATCCAAAATGTTTCTTTAGTCAAACAGGAGTTACTATTAGAATTACAATAAGTATTTAAGGCCAAAAAAAATATAATTACAAATGTTTTTCTAGTATATAACCGCTTAATTTTTGATACCCAATATCTGGCTTAACCATGCTGAATTTAGTTACATAATCAGGTTATCTGTTTATTTGGTCAGATGTTGGGAAAGTTTAACATAAGGGGTGGAGGGTGACGAGAGGTGAAGACGATAAGTAGACAGTTCTAAGTCTTGCTTTGGATTGCCCACCCACTGTTCCCCATAAGTCGAGGTGGTAATGTGTTCCCTTGAGCTTTTTCAGCTGAAGGTGGTAATTTCCTCTACCAGTAACTTAAGACTAAAGGGTTTATCCCTTGGATTTACAGAATTGTATCTAATGTTAGTCATCTATATGTTTACTATTTATGATTTGTATTCTTCCCTATTAATCTTTTCTTCTTTTCTACTAGTACAACATGCCTGTGCGACCCGACCTCCTCCATCAGATCGTCTCAGTGAAAGGCCTGACGATTCCAGTCTACTTAGGGAGATCCGTTCTGGAACTTTACCTCTAGCAACAATGATCATCAAGGGTAGGAAACTGAACATTATTATGAATTCCCCTGATTCATATTCACCATGACGCGTTTTTTAACACTCAATGTAAAGGCCTTAAATACAGATGTGAAAAGACGTCTTCTTTTAAAAGATCTAAAATCTAAAAAAATAGATATAGCCCTTATCCAAGAAACGCATCATGATGAATCGTGTTCTTTTAAATTTGCATCTAGATACTATCCCACAGTATTTTCTGCTACACAGGATAAAAAAAAGGGGTGGAGTGGCTGTGTTGATATCCCGCACATGTCCTTTTCAGCTTTCAAACACAATGTTAGATCCTAATGGGAGATGGGTTATAGTCTCGGGTACACTGACAGGAGTCCCTCTCACAATATGTAACACGTACGCACCCAATTCATCCCAGATAACATTCCTGAATAATATCTTTTCCAAACTGGAAACGTTACTTCCAACAACATTGATAATTGGAGGGGACTTTAACATCCCATTCTCGAGTACAACCGATAGACATTCAGTACTACATAACACACCTTCCTCAGCAGTAATACGACTTTCCACTGCCTTCCGGAAACTTGTGAGAAAATACCATTTTTTTGACCTCTATAGGATAAGTAATCCCAATAGCAGAGAGTTTACATTCTTCTCACATCCTCATTCCACCCAGTCTAGAATAGACACCTTCTTTGGGAATCTTTTAGGCCTCAAATTAGTTGACAATGTTAAAATACTCCCTATAACATGGTCAGACCATGCTCCAGTGATAATGGAATTAAAATCAACTACAACGCCTAGAAAAACCTGCCATTGGAGACTGAATGAATTGTTAATAAAGAAATTAGAATATAGAGATTCCATTGGAGGGTGTCTTAAAGATTACTTTGAAAGGAATGGGGGTAGTGTTACAAACAGTCATACCCTATGGGAGGCACATAAGGCGGTCATAAGGGGACACTGTATTTCGCTGTCTTCTCGGCTGAAAAAGAATTCTGCGTCTCTTACGAATGAGCTAAAAAAGAAACTAAAAAAACTGGAGGATGGAATGGTCTTATACCCCTCCTTGAGAAGGTTAAAACAGATTGTGCTCATACGAAATCAGTTGAAGGACGGTGAAATCGCCCAGGTGGAGAAAATGCTAACTTATACTAGACATACATATTACAGTAAAGCGAATAAACCTCATACCCTATTGGCCGCACAGCTAAACTCACAAAAGACACAATCAAATCCTTTTGCTATAAAAAATTCCCAGGGACAATTGCACTATGATCCAACACAAATTGCCAATATTTTTCAGGAATATTATTCTAATTTATACAATTTACCTTCCCAACTACCCTCAGATCACACCACCAGAGATTCTATATTAAAAAAGTACCTTGATTCCTGTAAGCTCCCTAAAATGACTATATCGGATTTGACCAATCTAAACAGAGAATTTTCTCAGGAAGAAATAATAGATACTATTAAAGAACTACCAAATGACAAGTCTCCTGGCCCAGATGGCCTTCCATACTCTTATTATAAAACTTTTTCTGAAATCTTACTTCCACATATGATCTCCCTTTTCAACTCCTTCTTAGGTGAAACTCCCATTCCGTCAAATATGTTAGAATCTTACATCACAGTCATTCCGAAATCCGGTAAGGATCCTTCGGAATGTGCTAGTTATAGACCAATTTCACTATTGAATTCGGACTTGAAGTTATTTACAAAAATACTGGCCAACAGACTTAGCTTAATTCTTCCGAAATTAATAGATAAAGACCAAGTAGGTTTCACCTTAAATAGACAAGCTGGAGATAACACTAGACGCACGGTCGATCTCATTGAGGTAATAAATAGGACTAAGTCCTCTGGACTTGTGTTAAGTTTAGACGCGGAAAAAGCGTTTGATCGCTTAAGTTGGCCTTTTATGGAATCTACCTTGCGAGCTTTTGGAGTCTCGGGACCGTTTATGACAGCGATCTCTCACCTATACTCATCCCCAACGGCACGAGTTAGACTCCCTCACGCCACATCTCAAAAAATAAAAATTCATAATGGGACAAGACAGGGATGTCCTCTGTCCCCATTATAATTTGTGCTATATATAGAACCATTAGCGGCCCTTGTCCGCGCAAATCCTGATGTTAAGGGGATAGTGGTAAAACATAGAGATTATAAGATAGCGCTATTTGCTGATGACGTATTGCTAACCATCTCTACTCCCCTGACCTCACTACCTTCCCTCCACTCCATTATCCACACTTATAGCCGTATGTCAGGATATAAGATAAATGAAGGTAAAACAGAAGCCTTACCCATTAACATACCTGACACCCAACTTTCTCTTCTTAAACTAAATTATCCGTATAGATGGCAGGATAACGCTATTACCTATTTAGGTGTACGCATTACCTCTAAATACTCTGCCCTTTACAAACATAATTTTCCTCAATTCTTTAAAGACATCAAATCCCAGATGGAAAAATGGTCTGGTCTCCCGATATCCCTTATTGGCAGGATTGCAGCAGTCAAAATGTCAGTATTGCCCAGATTCCTTTATTTATTAGAAACTTTGCCAGTATTAATACCTAGGGGAGCATTAAGGGGCTTTCAATCATCCATCCTCAGGTTTGTTTGGAGGGGGGGACGCCACAGGGTGGCGTTGTCTGTCTTGACGGCCAAAAAGAACTATGGAGGACTAGCACTGCCAGACGTCTTTGACTATTATTATTCAGTTCACCTTAAAAATATTCCATCATGGTCACAATTTCGGGCATATAATAAATGGACGGACATAGAGAAGCTGTGGTCGGCCCCGGTCCATTTATGTGCTTTGATATGGGACTCAAACTATCAGGTCAATCTAAAACACTTACTTGGCCCGATGAGAACCACATTAAAAATATGGGAAACTGTCAGGACTAAATATTCATTAATGTCCCCCAACTCCCTTCTAACTCCCTTTATTTTTAATCCCTCTATTCCTGATAGTAATGATGTAGATATCATTTCCCCCTGGGTAGAGGCTGGGTTGTTTCACTTTGCAGATCTAGTGGACCCGATCAAAAGAACATTCCTAACCTTTCAAGCCCTTAGTGACAAGTTTAATCTTCCTAATGACACACAAAACTTTCTCCAAACCGTCACTTCACATGCAGGGTTAAGCTCACCTGAAGCTGCTTTCCCTAAACCAACATCCTTTGAGTTGTTGTGTAGGGGTGAGACCACCACGAGAGGTTTGATATCCTCCATTTACAATATTTTACATTCTTTCATATATCAAGATAATTGGAAAAACCCCTACATGACAAAATGGGAAGAATATTTAGGCTACAAAATTCCAAGAGCCACATGGCAAACTATATGGGATAGAGCAGCGAAGTCTTCTTCCTGCGTAATACATAAAGAAAATCAATACAAAATTCTCTTTCAGTGGTATCACACACCGGAAGTATTAAACAAACTTTATCCACAAAATAATTCTAGTTGCTGGAGGTGTAGTATGGAGTTAGGTACACTACCACACATATTTTGGGATTGTCCCTCCCTGCGTCATTTTTGGTTGGAAGTGCAGTCTTTAATAGGGAAGATACTGAAACTGAAGATACATCTGAACCCAATCAATTATCTCTTAAATGTGCCCCCCCCTGGTATTAGAAAAAATAAACTCAGATTATTCCATTCCATACTCACGGCTGCAAAGTGTTTGATAGCCAAAGAATGGAAAAAGCCTACCCCTCCATCCGTACAAGCCCTAACCAATAGGATTCTGGCAGTTAGGCGGATGGAATATCTCTCTGCAATGACAGATAACAGGCTTTCTCATTTCTACGAAACTTGGAAGGAATGGGATGATTATATAGAAGACGATAACCAACACTGAATGGAGGAGAGTCGGAAGAGGTCGCATAGGCATGGATGTATTCTATATTTCATATCTTGGTCAAACAGGTACTTTATTTTTATTATTTTTATCTTTTATTTATTTTTTCTTTCTTTTCCTTCTTCTTTTCATTTTCTTTATTCCGTTTCTGGAATCTAACCAAAATAATATAGATTGCTATGTTCCTACCTAATACACACTCACGGATTTGAATGTATTGTAGATAATCTATAAATCTGCAACTCAATTCCTATAGAAACATGGCAATTGCTTCAAGCTACCTAGTTGTAGGGTTCTTGTTACAATATTGCATATACGCTTTGACAATGAACTCTATTCTTGCTGCTGCAAGATTTTTCTTTCTTTGTTATTTTTATTTTTCTATTTTACTGAATTGAAAATTGTATTGATAAAACGATAAATAAACAGTTAAATAAAAAAAATAAAAAATCTGTAAAAATGTAATAAAAACAGCAAAAATTCAAAACGAGAGACAGGTGTCCAAAGAAAGCAAAACTAATCCTAAATATTTTTTTAGATATATAAATTCAAAAAAACCAAGGACAGAGCATGTAGGACCCCTTAATAATGATAATGGGGTGGTTGTCACAGGCGATCAAGAGAAAGCGGAGCTACTGAATGGGTTCTTTAGTTCTGTATACACTATGGAAAAAGGAGCTGACATTGGCCAGGTCAGTGCTGGTAACACATCATGTAATGTACTGAACTGGCTTAATGTAGAGATGGTACAAGGTAAGTGTTACGCCTAGCGCTCCGGGTCCCCGCTCCTCCCCGGAGCGCTTACGGCGTCTCTCTCTCCGCAGCGCCCCGGTCGGTCCCGCTGACCGGGAGCGCTGCACTGTCATGGCCGTCGGGGATGCGATTCGCACAGCGGGACGCGCCCGCTCGCGAATCGCATCCCAGGTCACTTACCCGTCCCGGTCCCCTGCTGTCATGTGCTGACGCGCGCGGCTCCGCTCTCTAGGGCGCGCGCGCGCCAGCTCCCTGAGACTTAAAGGGCCAGTGCACCAATGATTGGTGCCTGGCCCAATTAGCTTAATTGGCTTCCACCTGCTCCCAGACTATATCTGATCACTGCCCCTGCACTCCCCTGCCGGATCTTGTTGCCTTAGAGCCTAGTGAAAGCGTTACTGTGTTTGTCCATACTGTGTACTTGACCTCCTGCTATTGCCTTATTGACTACGATTCTTGCTGCCTGCCCCGACCTTCTGCTACGTCCGACCTTGCTTTTGTCTACTCCCTTGTACCGCGCCTATCTTCAGCAGTCAGAGAGGTTGAGCCGTTGCTAGTGGATACGACCTGGTCACTACCGCCGCAGCAAGACCATCCCGCTTTGCGGCGGGCTCTGGTGAACACCAGTAGTGACTTAGAACCGGTCCACTAGCACGGTCCACGCCAATCCCTCTCTGGCACAGAGGATCCACCTCCTGCCAGCCGGCATCGTGACAGTAGATCCGGCCATGGATCCCGCTGAGGTTCCCCTGCCAGTTGCCTCTGACCTCACTACGCTGGTCGCCCAGCAAGCTCGACAGATCGCCCAACAAGAGCACCAGCTGTCGTACTTGACCACCATGACTCAGCAACTTCAGTCGCAGCTACAGCAGCTTCAGTCTCAGTTACAGCAATTTCAGTCACAGCTACAGCAGCAACAACCTTCTCCTCCGCCAGCTCCTGCACCTCTTCCGCAGCGAGTGGCCACTCCTCGCCTTCGCTTGTCCCTGCCGGACAAATTTGATGGGGACTCTAAGTTTTGCCGTGGCTTTCTTTCACAATGTTCCCTGCACTTGGAGATGATGTCGGACCAGTTTCCTACTGAAAGGTCTAAGGTGGCTTTCGTAGTCAGTCTTCTGTCTGGGAAAGCTCTGTCATGGGCCACACCGCTCTGGGACCGCGATGACCCCGTCACTGCCTCTGTACACTCCTTCTTCTCGGAAATTTGAAGTGTCTTTGAGGAACCTGCCCGAGCCTCTTCTGCTGAGACTGCCCTGCTGAACCTGGTCCAGGGTAATTCTTCCGTTGGCGAGTACGCCATACAATTCCGTACTCTTGCTTCTGAACTATCCTGGAATAATGAGGCCCTCTGCGCGACCTTTAAAAAAGGCCTATCCAGCAACATTAAAGATGTTCTGGCCGCACGAGAAATTCCTGATAACCTGCATGAACTCATTCATCTAGCCACTCGCATTGACATGCGTTTTTCTGAGAGACATCAAGAGCTCCGCCAGGAAAAAGACTTAGATCTCTGGGCACCTCTCCCACAGTCTCCGTTGCAATCTACGCCTAGGCCTCCCGCCGAGGAGGCCATGCAAGTGGATCGGTCTCGTCTGACCCAGGAGGAGAGGAATCGCCGTAGGGAAGAAAATCTTTGTCTGTACTGTGCCAGTACCGAACATTTCTTGGTGGATTGCCCTATCCGTCCTCCACGTCTGGGAAACGCACGCTCGCACCCAGCTCTCGTGGGTGTGGCGTCTCTTGATTCAAAGTCGGCTTCTCCACGTCTCACGGTGCCCGTGCGGATTTCTCCTTCAGCCAACTCCTCCCTCTCAGCCGTGGCCTGCCTGGACTCTGGTGCCTCTGGGAATTTTATTCGGGATTCCTTGGTGAATAAATTCCGCATCCCGGTGACCCGTCTCGTCAAGCCACTCTACATTTCCGCGGTTAACGGAGTCAGGTTGGATTGCACCGTGCGTTACCGCACGGAGCCCCTCCTAATGTGCATCGGACCTCATCACGAAAAAATTGAGTTTTTGGTCCTCTCCAATTGCACTTCCGAAATTCTCCTTGGACTACCCTGGCTTCAACACCATTCCCCAACCCTGGATTGGTCCACAGGGGAGATCAAGAGCTGGGGTACCTCTTGTTTCAAGGACTGCCTTAAACCGGTTCCCAGTACTCCCTGCCGTGACCCTGTGGTTCCCCCTGTATCCGGTCTCCCTAAGGTCTTTATGGACTCTGCCTGCCATAAGAAGTGCCTCTCCCCCCCTCCCAGTCCAGTCAGGCAAGCCTCGGTGCCTCCTCATGGCCCCCGTCCTGGTGTCACACTGCCCCGTGCCAGGCCTCGCCCTCTGCCCTCCCTCCCCATTCCCACTCCTACTGTACTGCCTGCCGTTGAGGAAACCCTCCATTCTTTCCCGGTGTCCTCATCCCAGGGGAGGCAGTTACCGGACAAAGAGAAGGGGAGACCTAAGGGGGGGGGTACTGTTACGCCTAGCGCTCCGGGTCCCCGCTCCTCCCCGGAGCGCTTACGGCGTCTCTCTCTCCGCAGCGCCCCGGTCGGTCCCGCTGACCGGGAGCGCTGCACTGTCATGGCCGTCGGGGATGCGATTCGCACAGCGGGACGCGCCCGCTCGCGAATCGCATCCCAGGTCACTTACCCGTCCCGGTCCCCTGCTGTCATGTGCTGGCGCGCGCGGCTCCGCTCTCTAGGGCGCGCGCGCGCCAGCTCCCTGAGACTTAAAGGGCCAGTGCACCAATGATTGGTGCCTGGCCCAATTAGCTTCAACCTGCTCCCAGACTATATCTGATCACTGCCCCTGCACTCCCCTGCCGGATCTTGTTGCCTTAGAGCCTAGTGAAAGCGTTACTGTGTTTGTCCATACTGTGTACTTGACCTCCTGCTATTGCCTTATTGACTACGATTCTTGCTGCCTGCCCCGACCTTCTGCTACGTCCGACCTTGCTTTTGTCTACTCCCTTGTACCGCGCCTATCTTCAGCAGTCAGAGAGGTTGAGCTGTTGCTAATGGATACGACCTGGTCACTACCGCCGCAGCAAGACCATCCCGCTTTGCGGCGGGCTCTGGTGAACACCAGTAGTGACTTAGAACCGGTCCACTAGCACGGTCCACGCCAATCCCTCTCTGGCACAGAGGATCCACCTCCTTCCAGCCGGCATCGTGACAGTAAGTTAAGTGATATAAATGTAAGCAAATCTCCAGGGCCAGATGGACTACACCCAAGAGTTCTTAGAGAGGTAAGTTCAGTAATATCTGTACCCCTGTTCATGATATTTAGAGATTCTCTGGTGTCTGGTATTGTGCCAAGGGACTGGGGCAAGGCGAATGTGGTGCCAATCTTCAAAAAGGGCTCTAGGTCTTCCCCAGGAAACTATAGACCGGTAAGTTTAACGTGCATTGTGGGTAAATTGTTTGAAGGACTTATAAGGGATTACATACAGGAATACATAGGGGATAATAGTATTATAAGTGATAGCCAGCATGGGTTTACTAAGGATAGAAGTTGTCAAACCAATCTAATTTGCTTTTATGAAGAGGTGAGTAGAAGCCTTGACAGAGGAATGGCTGTGGATATAGTGTTTCTGGATTTTGCTAAAGCATTTGGTACTGTCCCTCATAGACGTCTGACAGGTAAGTTAAGGTCTTTGGGTTTGGAAATTTTAGTTTGTAACTGGATTGAACACTGGCTCATGGATCGTACCCAGAGAGTGGTGGTCAATGATTTGTACTCTGATTGGTCCCCGGTTATTAGTGGTGTACCCCAAGGTTCAGTACTGGGCCCGCTGTTGTTTAATTTATTTATCAATGATATAGAGGATGGTATTAACAGCTCCGTTTCTATCTTTGCAGATGACACCAAGCTTTGTAGCACGGCACAGTCTATAGAGGATGTGCATAAGTTACAAGATGACTTGGATAGACTAAGTGTCTGGGCATCTACTTGGCAAATGAGGTTCAATGTGGATAAATGTAAAGTTATGCATCTGGGTACTAATAACCTGCATGCATCGTATGTCTTAGGGGAGATTAAACTGTCAGAGTCACTGGTAGAGAAGGATCTGGGTGTACTTGCAGATCACAGACTACAGAATAACATGCAATGTCAGGCTGCTGCTTCCAAAGCCGGCAGGATATTGTCATGTATCAAAAGAAGCATGGACTCAAGGGACAGAGACATAATACTCCCCCTTTATAAAGCATTGGTACGGCCTCACCTGGAATATGCTGTTCAGTTTTGGGCACCTGTCCATAAAAGGGACACTGCAGAGCTGGAAAGGGTGCAGAGACGCGCGACTAAACTAATATGGGGCATGGAACATCTTAGCTATGAGGAGCGATTAAAGGAGTTACAATTGTTTAGTCTTGAGAAGAGACGTTTAAGGGGGGATATGATAAACGTATATAAGTATATTAATGGCCCATACAAAAAATATGGAGAAAAACTGTTCCAGGTTAAACCCCCCCCAAAGGACGAGGGGGCACTCCCTCCGTCTGGAGAAGAAAAAGTTTAGTCTCAAGGGGCGACACGCCTTCTTTACCGTGAGGACTGTGAGTTTATGGAACGGTCTACCTCAGGAACTGGTCACAGCAGGAACAATTAACAGCTTTAAAACAGGATTAGATACATTCATGGAACAAAATAACATTAATGCCTATGAAGAAATATAAAATCCCATCCCTTCCCCAATATCGCGCCGCACCCCTACCCCTTAATTCCCTGGTTGAACTTGATGGACATATGTCTTTTTTCGACCGTACTAACTATGTAACAATGTAACTATGTAATTCCTAAAAGGGGTATTTAATTTTTCATTTTCACGGACCACTGTTCCAAAAATCTGTCAGACACCTGTGGGGCGTAAATGCTCACTGCTCCCCATATTACATTCCGTGAGGGGTTTAGTTTCAAAAATGGAGTCACATGTGGGGGGGGGGGTCCATTGTTCTGGCACTATGGGGGCTTTGTAGACACACGAGGCCTTCAATTCCGGACAAATTTTCTCTCCAAAATCCCAATGGCGCTCCCTTCCTTCTGAGCAGTGTAGTACGCCCGCAGAGCACTTTACATCCACAGATGGGGCATGCTCTTACTCAGAAGAATTGGGGTTACAAATTTTGGGGGGCTTTTTTTTCCCATTTTCCCTTGTGGGAATGAAAAATTTAGGGTAACACCAGCATTTTAGTTAAAATTTTTTTTTTTTTCATTTTCTTATCCAACTTTAATGAAAAATTGTCAAGCACCCGTGGGGTGTTAAAACTCACTATACCCCTTAATAAGTTTCGTGAGGGGTGTAGTTTCCGAAATGGGGTCACACGTGGGTATTTATTTATTTATTTTGCGTTTATGTCAGAACCACTATAAAATCAGCCACCCCTGTGCAAATCACCAATTTAGGCCTCAAATGTACATAGTACACTCAAACTCCAGCCTCCAGCTGTTGCAAAATTGCAACTCTCAACATCTACTGATCTGCACAGTGATCTCCAAACTGTACCCCTCTAAATCTTGCAATACTACATATCCCAGCATGCCCAAACAGCTGTCTGGGCATGCTGGGAGTTGTAGTTTTGCAACATCTGAAGGGCTACAGTTTAGAGACCACTGTATAGTGGTCTTCTAACTGTAGCCCTCCATATGTTGCTAGGCAACAACTCACTGGCTTCCATAGGATCGCGCACCAGGGAGATGCACCAGGGAGCCATATCTCATCGCTGCCCGCCCGGTAAGTGACCTCTGGTGCCGATGACCACCAGTTTCCTCACTCTTCCAGGACAAAAGTCGATGGAAAGAGCGGGGAACCGAACTCTAACTCCCCCACCCCCGAACTGCTATTGGTCAGTCGTCTCTGACCGACCAATAGCAGGAATAGGAGGGGTGGCACCCCTGCCACCTTACTCCTATGCCTTCAGGGGGATCGGGGGTGTCTTAGACACCCCTGATCCTCCTTATTTTCCCGGTCACTGGAGACCCATATGACCCGGAATCGCCGCAGATCGCCGGTCTGAATTGAACTGAACTGATCGCTGACATGGGGGGGGGGGGGGGGGGGGGGGGGTTCTCAGGACCCCCCAGGGGTTTGCACGTGATGCCTGCTACGGCATGCTTTGGACACTTAAAAAAAAAATCACAATTTTTCACAGACAGAAATAAAATAAATGAGTCAAACATTCTGGGAGTTCTATTTGAGCAGTGCTGCTCTCTGATTGGCTGAAACCTAAAAAGCTTTTTAACATATTCTGCATGACTGTTACCTAAGGGATTTTTTTTTTTTTAGCATTTTTTAAATAAAATGACACTACTCCCTGTGGGTGTGTTATATTTGTTTATACTCAGTATTTGTAATATCATTTGCTGTCAGGGCATGCTTGGAGTTGTAGTTTTGCAACAGCTGGACAGACGTCTGTTGGAAGGGGGGGGGGGGGGGGGACCACCAAAGATAAGGCAATGTGGGCTTTGAAAAACGCCACAGATACATTGTGTTTAGTCCCAGCCTAAGCCTAGGAACAGACACAATTTTTGTTTGAGGTTTATTTGGTAAAAAATAAAAATAAACACACCACAACAACTGCGTCCTCATTTCTATTCTCCCAAGACCCCATCTTTGTGTAATTTTTGCCAAAACCACTGGAGGAAATTTATCAAAACCTGTAAAGAGGAAAAGTGGTTGCCCATAGCAACCAGATAGTTTCTTTCATTTTTATGTGGTGGGCAGGAGAGAGTAATTGTGTCTAGGGTGTTGTAGTGGTAGTGTAGGGTCTGTTGGTATTAACCCTAAGATTTCATGATGCCAGGGCGAGGTTTCCTTAGTGTTAATAGTCCTACCGCCAACCGTCCCAGAAACGGTAGGGAGAAAAACGGAATATCCACAGCAGATTTTATGAATAAACTGAAGAACTTTACTTGAAGATTTTATACAACAGACTTCAAACATAACAGTCTCTCAAGAGTGAACCGGGATACAGTTTCCTCACAGGTTGTGATGGGACTCTGAAGCAATGAGCTTTGATGCAGGCCACTGTGCTACTAATTATAATATTTTAGCTGGTAGTAGTCACACAGGATTAGGTAGTTTGAGCTTTGGTAACTCACGTTTTAGTGGCTGCTGGATCTTAGGCTTTGGCCTAGCTGACTTGAATTGATGCTGATGAGATTTGTGCTGCTTGATAGTCCGGAACTAAGAGAGGCAAGAGCTAAGAGAGTGAATTGATTGACTACAGCCCCTTATATATTAAGGAGGCTGGACAAAGCTCATTGGCCGGCAAACCTGTAAGTCCTGTCCCAGGGAACTCTGGGTACATCACATGACCCTGTAAGGTCCTTAAACCATAGTAAAATCATAATTAAAAGCACGTGACCTGCTAAGGTCCTATACATAATATTTCCTATACATTAAATATATATATATAAACACAATTTACATGAGGCGACCAGGGGTAAGCCCTGCAAGAGTGCCCTATGAGAGTGAAGGAACTTTGGCTGAGGGGACTTTAGACAGGGACAGGACCAAGTCCTGTACCGGACACCACATTTAAAAATGAAAAGTGAAAGAAGCGATCTGATTGGTTGCTATGGGCAACTGGTCAATTTTCCTCTGCACAAGTTTTCATACATGTCCCCCAATGTGTATTACTATTATTATAATAGACTTACCTCCCAACCGTCCCGGATCTGACGTGTCCTGCTTCTGTGATTTCCTGTGATGCACGGAGCCTCAGTGTGATCACTACTCACAGTACAGAGCGAAGCCCCAGGAGATCATGGAGTGTCTGCTCTATCATGTCATCTCCCCTGAGCTAAGAGGAAGCACTCATTGGTCCTGCAGCCTGGAAAAGGCACCTGCATCAACCAATCAGAGGCTTCCTGTTACAGGGGGCAGGGGGAAATGCTGCAGATGGATCAGCTACTTAACCCCTAAAGTAAATTTTTTTCTTATTCAAAATCTTTATTCATTTTCAATAATTTTCAGTAAACAAAAAAACAATAACAAGGCACGACAGTGGCAGAGGCACAAGGTGTTAAGCATGGCCTCAATGCAAGATAAAAAAAACAGAATAAGTCATAAAGACCGTGCATGGCAGAAAGTGCGGTCAGCACTAGGGAGTCCGTTACTCGCGCAACAGACAGGAAGGACATCATGTCAAAGCAATCAGTATACTCAACAAGGAACACCAACTTAGAATATGTAATAACCACATCAATGCTAAAACGGCAAGGTTCAGAAGGGAAAGAATAGAGGGATATAGATAAAAAGTGAAGAACAGAAAAATAAGAGGGTATGTAAAACACAGAAACAGGCAGACATGACGACATACAGAGACAAGGGTCTTACAGACAGACAAGAAACAACAAGGGAAGTAGGGCGGGAAGGTTACCAAGACAGACGAGAGAAAGCGTAGTCAAAAAAGGGTCATGGCTTCACAGAGGATCCCAAGGCCAATAGGCCACGGTACTCGGAGGTAGACTGGAAGGATGACCAATCATACCACGTTTTGGTACATCTTTCATTTTCTGCAGGGGTCAAGGCAATTAGCTCCTCCATGTGCTGAAAATAATTCACCTCTGCAAGCCATTCCCCAACAGTCGGGGGCGTGGAAGACCTCCATTTACGGGGAATAACTGACTTAGCAGCCTGCAGAAAATAACGTAAGAGAGATTTCCAGAAGGAAGCAGCAGAAATGTCAAACATGAAGAGCAGGACTGCCTCAGGTGAATCCGGAACAGTCACACCGGTGATATCGTGAGTGATAGAGCGTACTGAAGTCCAGAATGGACGCAGTGAAGGACAACCCCACCAAATGTGCAACATCATACCAGTTGCTTGTCCACAATGCCAACAAAGGTCAGAGACTGACGGGTACCATTGATGCAACTGCTCCGGAGTCCTATACCAGCGGGAGAGTATTTTGTAGTTCGTCTCTTGTGATCTGTTAGGTATGATTGACTTATGTGAAAGGTGAAAGCATTTCTGCCATTGTTCCAGGGAGAACTGAGAGCCGAGGTCCGCCTGCCAAGCGCTACAGAAGGAGGGCAAAGAAGAGGTGTGTTGAGAAAGCAACAATCTGTACAGAAACCCTATGGTGTAGGGGGAGGCAAGGGGGGGGGGGCATGCAAAGTCTCTCAAAAGGAGTTAACTCCCGATGCTGTTGGGCCGAGCGTGACACCGAAGAGTAGAAATGTTTCAGTTGTATGTATTCAAAAGGCCTACGGGGATGGGGAGGTTCAAATGGACGTATGTCAGCAAGGGGCAATAAGCCCTCAGAAGACAACACGTGAAAAAAAAACCGGAGTGGTCAGATTTAACCCCACCCAGGAATCCACTGGAAGCAACTCCCGGGGGAAAGTTCGGGTGATCAGTGATTGGCAGTAAGGGACCAGAGGGGTCCACCGAAGACCCTCTAGCTGAAGAACAATGGAGGGCAGAGAAGGTTTGCCTGGAGGTGAACGACAGGAGAGACAAGGAGGATGGAGGTGGGGGCCAAGACCAAGGAAGCCCCGCTAAAGAGAGGGGGGTAACATTATGTGCAATGCGCACCCAGAGTTTAGAGGCTGAGTTATGCAAAATATCCAGTAAACGAGCATGCATGGCCGCCATATAATAAAGGCGACAGTCAGGAAGGCCCACACCTCCAGCCCCCTTAGGGCAAATGAGCGTGCCCCGCCGGATACGAGGACGGCCATAGGTCCAGACAAAAGTCCCAAAACGGCTCTGCAGGGCCCTCCAAAACTGAGCAGGAATACTAATCGGCACTGTTTGTAAAAGATAGAGTAATTTAGGTAGGAGGGTCATGTTCAGTATATTTACCCTTCCAAACCAGGCAAACTGTTTCCTGTTCCAGGACCGTAAAAGGGCATCAAATTGAGACAATAAAGGGGGGAAGTTACTATAAAAGAGGTGGGACAGGTCAGCCGGGATTTTCGTGCCAAAGTAGGAAAGGCCTCCTGAGGGCCAGGCAAAGGAAAAGTTACGTTTAATAAGGTCTACTGCTGAATGAGGGAGGGAAACATTTAAGACCTCGGATTTGGACATGTTAATTTTAAAATTGGACCAGCTCCGCCATCAGGACCGGGAGAGTCACGTGGGGGTTGGTAACATACACCAACAGATCGTCAACAAAGGCTGAGCATTTATACAGATGGTCTCCAATAGTGATGCCCGAGATATCGGGGTTCTGGCGAATGGCAGATAACAAATGTTCCATAATCAATATATACAGTAGGGGGGACAGCCCTGACGAGTCCCGTTGTGGATATTGAAAGGACGGGACAAGGTACCATTGATTTTTAGCCGCACCAAGGGGGTCTGGTAGAGTGAAAGAATCTTGGAAGTGAGAAACGGGCCAAGACCAATGGCCGACAGAGTGTGCTGCAGGGAAGACCAGGATATGTGGTCATATGCCTTTTCGGCATCTAGGGAAAGAATCATAAGGGGTTTTGTTATGTGAGTTAGCATAATGAATAATGTCCAGGGTTTTAAGGGTGTTGTCGCAGGCTTCCCTCCCCGGGACAAAGCCCGCCTGATCCGGATGAACAAGGCCTGGTAAAAGAGGCCCCAACTGAAGAGCAATCAATTTAGCAAAAATCTTCAGATCCACATTCAATAATGAAATAGGTCTGTAACTGGCACAGACCTGCGGGTCCTTGCCCGGTTTAGGGAGGACCGCGACATGGGCCAGGATAGACTGCTGTGGGAAAGGAGTTTCCAGAGACACCCCATTAAAGGAATCCAGTAACATAGGGGCGAGGCGTTCCGCAAACGCCTTGTAGAAGGCCGTGGTAAAGCCATCTGGCCCTGGACTTTTGCCCCCAGGAAGGGAGGTAATAACCCCCAGAATTTGACTCAGGGAGAAAGGGGCCTCAAGAGAGTCCCGCGCATCCTCTGGGATACCAGGAACATCAGAACGGGGGAAGGAGTCCGGGTGAGGGCTGGAAGAGGCGGGGGGGAGATTGTACAAAGTTGTATAATAGTCCCTAAGCACATCAGTTATGGCAGGAGTAGTGTGTGCCACCGAGCCAGTAGGGGTCTTAAGGCATGGTATGTGCGAGCGCATTAGGTGTTCCTTAAGCACTCTGGCCAACATTCGCCCACTCTTGTCCCCGAACTCATAAAACTTGCTACGGCATAGCAGTAAAACACGTTTAGAGGAAGCATCAAGCAATCACCGAGCCTCCTGATGTGCAACAAGGAGGTCCCCCAACGTTGAGGCTGAGAGTGCGGGTGTTACGCCTAGCGCTCCGGGTCCCCGCTCCTCCCCGGAGCGCTCACGGCGTCTTTCTCCCTGCAGCTTCCCGGTCAGTCCCGCTGACCGGGAGCGCTGCTCTGTCTCGGCCGTTGGGGATGCGATTCGCACAGCGGGACGCGCCCGCTCGCGAATCGCATCCCAGGTCACTTACCCGTTCCCGTCTCCTGCGGTCATGTGCTGGCGCGCGCGGCTCCGCTCTCTAGGGCGCGCGCGCGCCAGCTCCCTGAGACTTAAAGGGCCAGTGCACCAATGATTGGTGCCTGGCCCAATTAGCTTATTGGCTCCCACCTGGTCCCTGACTATATCTAACCTCCTCCCTTGCACTTCCTTGCCGGATCTTGTTGCCATCGTGCCTTGTGAAAGCGTTTTGTGTGTTTAAAAGCCAGTGTACCAGAACTCCTGCTATCTCCCCTGACTACGAATCTTGCCGCCTGCCCCCGACCTTCTGCTACGTCCGACTTTGCTTCTGCCTACTCCCTTGTACCTCGCCTATCTTCAGCAGCCAGAGAGGTGAGCCGTTGCTAGTGGATACGACCTGGTCACTACCGCCGCAGCAAGACCATCCCGCTTTGCGGCGGGCTCTGGTGAAAACCTGTAGTGGCTTAGAACCGGTCCACTAGCGCGGTCCTCGCCATCCCTCTCTGGCACAGAGGATCCACTACCTGCCAGCCGGCATCGTGACAGTAGATCCGGCCATGGATCCCGCTGAAGTTCCTCTGCCAGCTGCCGCCGACCTCCCTACATTGGTCGCCCGACAAGAGCACCAGCTGTCGTACTTGACCACCATGACACAGCAACTCCAGTCGCAGCTACAGCAGCTCCAGTCACAGCAACAGCAGCAACAGTCACAGCTACAGCAAGTTCAGTCTCAGCTTCAGCAGCAACAACCATCTCCTCCGCCAGCTCCTGCACCCCTTCCGCAGCGAGTGGCCATTCCTAGCCTCCGCCTGTCTTTGCCGGACAAATTTAATGGGGACTCTAAGTTTTGCCGTGGCTTCCTTTCGCAATGTTCTCTGCACTTGGAGATGATGTCGGACCAGTTTCCTACTGAAAGGTCTAAGGTGGCTTTCGTAGTCAGCCTTCTGTCTGGAAAAGCCCTGTCATGGGCCACACCGCTCTGGGACCGCAATGACCCCGTCACTGCCTCTGTACACTCCTTCTTCTCGGAAATTCGAAGTGTCTTTGAGGAACCTGCCCGAGCCTCTTCTGCTGAGACTGCCCTGCTGAACCTGGTCCAGGGTAATTCCTCCGTTGGCGAGTACGCCATACAATTCCGTACTCTTGCTTCTGAACTATCCTGGAATAATGAGGCTCTCTGCGCGACCTTTAAAAAAGGCCTATCCAGCAACATTAAAGATGTTCTGGCCGCACGATAGACTCCTGCTAGCCTTCATGAACTCATTCATCTAGCCACTCGCATTGACATGCGTTTTTCTGAGAGGCATCAAGAGCTCCGCCAGGAAAAAGACTTAGATCTCTGGACACCTCTCCCACAGTCTCCACTGCAATCTGCGCCTAGGCCTCCCGCCGAGGAGGCCATGCAAGTGGATCGGTCTCGTCTGACCCTGGAAGAGAGGAATCGCCGTAAGGAGGAGAATCTTTGTCTGTACTGTGCCAGTACTGAACATTTTTTGGTGGATTGCCCAATCCGTCCTCCACGCCTGGGAAACGCACGCTCGCACTCAGCTCTCGTGGGTGTGGCGTCTCTTGATGCTAAGTCGGCTTCTCCACGTCTCACGGTGCCTGTTCGGATCTCTACTTCAGCCAGCTCTCCTCTCTCAGCCGTGGCCTGCCTGGACTCTGGAGCTTCTGGGAATTTTATTCGGGAGTCCTTAGTGAATAAATTCCGCATTCCGGTGACCCGTCTTGTCAAGCCACTCCACATTTCCGCGGTCAACGGAGCCAGGTTGGATTGCACCGTGCGTTACCGCACGGAGCCCCTCCTAATGTGCATCGGACCTCATCACGAGGAAATTAAATTTTTTGTCCTTCCTAATTGCACTTCCGAAATTCTCCTTGGACTACCCTGGCTTCAACACCATTCCCCAACCCTGGATTGGTCCACTGGGGAGATCAAGAGTTGGGGTCCCTCTTGTTCCAAGGACTGCCTTCAACCGGTTCCCAGTAATCCCTGCCGTGACCCTGTGGTTCCTCCTGTATCCGCTCCCCCTAAGGTCATTAAGGACTCTGCCTGCCACAGGAAATGCCTCTCCCCCCCTCCCAGTCCCATCAGGCAAACCTCTGTGTCCCCTCATGACCCTCGTCCTGGTGTCACACTGCCCCGTGCCAGGTCTCGCCCTCTGCCATCCCTCCCCATTCCTACTCCTGCTGTACTGCCTGCCGTTGAGGAAACCATACATTCCTTCCCGGTGTCCTCATCCCAGGGGAGGCAGCCACCGGACAAAAAAAAGGGGAGACCTAAGGGGGGGGGTACTGTTACGCCTAGCGCTCCGGGTCCCCGCTCCTCCCCGGAGCGCTCACGGCGTCTTTCTCCCTGCAGCTTCCCGGTCAGTCCCGCTGACCGGGAGCGCTGCTCTGTCTCGGCCGTTGGGGATGCGATTCGCACAGCGGGACGCGCCCGCTCGCGAATCGCATCCCAGGTCACTTACCCGTTCCCGTCTCCTGCGGTCATGTGCTGGCGCGCGCGGCTCCGCTCTCTAGGGCGCGCGCGCGCCAGCTCCCTGAGACTTAAAGGGCCAGTGCACCAATGATTGGTGCCTGGCCCAATTAGCTTATTGGCTCCCACCTGGTCCCTGACTATATCTAACCTCCTCCCTTGCACTTCCTTGCCGGATCTTGTTGCCATCGTGCCTTGTGAAAGCGTTTTGTGTGTTTAAAAGCCAGTGTACCAGAACTCCTGCTATCTCCCCTGACTACGAATCTTGCCGCCTGCCCCCGACCTTCTGCTACGTCCGACTTTGCTTCTGCCTACTCCCTTGTACCTCGCCTATCTTCAGCAGCCAGAGAGGTGAGCCGTTGCTAGTGGATACGACCTGGTCACTACCGCCGCAGCAAGACCATCCCGCTTTGCGGCGGGCTCTGGTGAAAACCTGTAGTGGCTTAGAACCGGTCCACTAGCGCGGTCCTCGCCATCCCTCTCTGGCACAGAGGATCCACTACCTGCCAGCCGGCATCGTGACAGCGGGCTTGTGGGCCAGTTCGAGCTCAGCAACCTTCTGCAGCGCGCGGCGCAGAGTGTACGCTTTCTCTTTCTTAAGGCGAGTGCCGTGTTTGATAAAAACGCCGCACAAGACACATTTGGCAGCCTGCCACTTCACCACGGGGGAAGTGGTATCCTGCGAGTGACTGAGGACAAAGTTAGTAATAGTACGCTCCACCTCTGCGGTACACACTGGCCCTCATTTACTTAGAAAATCGGGTTGTAAGTCTATCTTGCTTTCTTACCCGACTGCATTTTTCCCCTGGTATTTATTATTATTATTATTATGTCGCATCCTGTTTGTCGCACTGGGTTTTGTAGGTTTTGGTTTCCAACTCCTCTGAGTTGTCGGGAAAAAAATCCACAACAATTCAACAAATTCGGGTTGGAAACCTTTATAAATACATGGGAAAGCTCAGAAATGTTGGGTTACGCCCCTTTTTCGTGTTTGGGAGAATCCACATCGGGTCAGTCGGGAAAACATGTTGCATCGTGTCGCAGACTGGCGCACGATGTCTGTGACATGGCGCAGACAAAGATGCGCCAAAAAAAAAACGACAAAAGAAGTCGGGTTTAGAATAGTAAATGAGGGCCACTGTGTCCAGCAGGAGAGACTCATTCAAACGCCAAGTCCATTCCCCCCTGGTGAGGAAAGGTAGGCGCAAATTGCAAGTGACCGGGGCATGGTCTGACCATAAAATACTCCCTATAGGAGGCAACAAGCCACGGAAGGGCATGATGCTGTAACATAATATAATCGATCCTGCTGTAGGAACTATGGGGGGGTAGAATAAAAACTATAGTCCTTGTCGGACGGGTGGAGAAGCCGCCACACATCGCAGAGCTGCAACGTGAGAAACGCCCTCTTCAGCTGCTTGATAGCAGAATAAGAGATAGTAGATCGGCCTGTGGAGTTATCCAATGTGGGGTCCAAAGTAAGATTAAGGTCACCACATAAGACAACAGTGCCCCTAAGTAGCGGGAGAGCAACATCAATAAAGTCAAGCAAAAAGGGGATCTGTTGGAGATTCGGGCAGTAGATATTAAGAATCGTGAATTCGTGTCCCCCAATCCTTAAAGAAAGGATTAAGTAACGTGCATCCGGGGCAATCATACAATTCAGAACCTGATGGGGAAGAGACTTGTGAATGGTGATCGCCACCCCACAGGATCTGGACAGAGGATTGTCAGCACAGAACCAGGAGGTGTAGTGTGGATGTTTGAGAGAGGGTGTGTGGCCTACCTTAAAATGTGTCTCTTGAAAACATAACAGATGAGCCAGTTGCTTGTGACAATGGTGAAGGATCTGAGCCCTTTTTTCCGGGGTGTTGAGACCTTTGGGATTAAAAGAAATAATCTTGAGATCCGCCATGAGAAACTCAGAGAAACCGAGAGAAAACAAAAAAACAGAGTTAGTACAGGAATGAGGTGCTATTATAAAAAAAAGGGGGGGGAACAAAACACAGGGATAAGACAAGGGGGAAAAACAAAAAGGAGCAACACAAAAGGAGAACAAGTACACAACAAGAGCAGCAAACACCTACACAAGACAGACCAACAAAACAAGAGAGAAGAGAAAGAAGAAAAGAAAAAAGAGGGGTAACGAAATAAGCAGTAGACAGACAGAGAGAAGAGACTACTGCTGCGGAATCTAACAAGAACAATAAGTAGTAAAGGAGGGAAGAAGTCCCAAGGACTAGATCATCCCCAGGAGCCCTGTACCTATAGGGGGGTAAAGTTAGTCAGGCAGCGAGAGAGACAGAACCCACTACACTGCCGAATATGTAACAGTAGCTGAAAAGAGCCCAAAAGTGCTAGAGGACTGTCACGATTCGGCTGGCTAGACGTGGATCCTCTGTGCCAGAGAGGGATTGGCGTGGACCGTGTCGGTGGACCGTTTCTAAGTTGCTACTGGTATTCTCCAGAGCCCGCTGCAAAGCGGGATGGTCTTGCAGAGGCGGTAGCAACCAGGTCGTATCCACCGACAAAGGCTCAACCTCTCTGACTGCTGAGATAAGCGCGGTACAAGGGAGTAGACAAGAGCAAGGTCGGACGTAGCAGAAGGTCAGGGCAGGCAGCAGGGATCGTAGTCAGGGGCAACGGCAGGAGGTCTGGAACACAGGCTAGGAACACACAAGGAAACGCTTTCACTGGCACAATGGCAACAAGATCCAGCGAGGGAGTGCAGGGGAAGTGAGGTATAAGTAGGGAGTGCACAGGTGAGGATACTGATTAGGCCTGCTGCGCCAATCAGTGGCGCAGTGGCCCTTTAAATCGCAGAGACCCGGCGCGCGCGCTCCCTAAGGAGCGGGGCCGCGCGTGCCGGGACAACACAGACGGGTCAGGTACGGGAGCCGGGATGCGCATTGCGAGCTGGCGCGTCCCGCGTCGCAAATCGCATCCCGGCTGGGAGTAATATCGCAGCGCACCCGGTCAGCAGGTCTAACCGGGGCACTGCGAATGAGAGGACGCTGCGAGCGCTCCGGGGAGGAGCGGGGACCTGGAGTGCTCGGCGTAACAGTACCCCCCCCCCCTTGGGTCTCCCCCTCTTCTTGGAGCCTGAGAACCTGAGGATAAGACTTTTGTCTATGATGTTGTCCTCAGGTTCCCAAGATCTCTCCTCTGGGCCACAATTCTCCCAGTCAATTAAAGAAGAATCTTTTACCTCTGACCGTCTTGGATGCTAGAATCTCCTTCACCGAGAAGACGTCAGACAAACCGGAAACAGGAGTGCAGAAACAACTTTGGGAGAGAAGCGGTTAAGGATGAGTGGTTTAAGGAGAGAGACATGGAACGCATTGGGAATACGGAGAGAAGGAGGAAGAAGGAGTTGATCTGGCACAAGATTTTGAAAGGACCAAGATAGCGTGGTCCCAGTTTCTAACTGGGGACACGAAAGCGGACATACTTAGCGGAGAGCCATACCTTGTCTCCGGGAGCAAAAATGGGGGGGAGTTCTTCTTTTTTTATCAGCAGATTTTTTCATCCGGGATGAAGCCTGTAAAAGAGAATTTTGGGTTTCTTTCCATATGGTGGAAAGATCTCGAGTCACTTCATCAACAGCGAGCAAACCAGAGGGCATGGGAGTGGGGAGGGGAGGAAGAGGGTGACGGCCGTACACCACGAAGAATGGGGATTTAGCAGAAGATTCGGAGACTCTGAAGTTGTATGAGAATTCGGCCCATGGTAGAAGATCTGCCCAGTCATCCTGGCGGGAGGAAACAAAATGTCGTAAATAGTCACCCAGGACCTGATTAATTCTTTCTACTTGCCCATTGGATTGGGGATGATAAGAAGAAGAGAAGTTTAATTTGATCTTGAGCTGCTTACAGAGGGCCCTCCAGAATTTAGACACAAATTGAACGCCTCTATCCGAGACGATATGCGTGGGCAACCCGTGAAGGCGAAAAATGTGTATAAAAAATTGCTTTGCCAACTGAGGCGCTGAAGGAAGGCCTGGAAGAGGGATAAAATGTGCCATCTTGGAAAATCGATCAACGACCACCCAAACAACTGTGTTGCCACGGGATAAGGGCAAGTCAGTAATAAAGTCCATACCAATCTGTGACCAAGGTTGTTCAGGAACAGGCAGAGGATGAAGGAGACCAGCAGGCTTCTGGCGAGGAGTCTTATCCCGGGCACAGACAGTACAAGCCCGCACGAAATCAACAACATCAGTCTCCAGAGTAGGCCACCAATAAAATCGAGAGATGAGTTGAAAGGATTTTTTGATGCCCGCATGGCCTGCGAGGTGGGAGGAGTGTCCCCACTTGAGAATCCCGAGGCGCTGGCGTGGAGAAACGAAGGTCTTCCCTGGAGGAGTTTGTCTGATGGAAGCTGGAGAAGTGGAGATCAGACAGTCCGGAGGAATGATGTGTTGCGAAGAGGCTTCCACTTCAGAGGCATCTGAAGAACGAGAGAGGGCATTGGCCCTAATGTTCTTGTCAGCAGGGCAAAAATGGATTTCAAAGTTAAAACGGGCAAAGAACAACGACCACCTAGCCTGGCGAGGGTTCAGTCGTTGGGCAGACTGGAGATAAGAGAGATTCTTGTGATCAGTGTATATAATAACTGGATATTTGGATCCCTCCAGCAGGTGCCTCCATTCCTCAAGCACCAATTTTATGGCCAGTAATTCTCGATCACCAATGGAGTAGTTTTTCTCCGCCGGAGAGAAGGTCCTAGAAAAAAACCCACAAGTAACAGCATGCCCGGAAGAATTTTTTTGTAGAAGAACTGCTCCAGCTCCCACTGAGGAGGCGTCTACCTCCAATAAGAAGGGTTTAGATGGGTCAGGTCTGGAGAGTACGGGAGCAGAAGAAAAGGCAGACTTGAGATGTTTAAATGCGTCTTCCGCTTGAGGAGACCAGGACTTAGGATTGGCATTTTTCTTGGTTAGAGCCACGATAGGAGCCACAATAGTGGAAAAGTGTGGAATAAATTGTCTGTAATAATTGGCGAACCCCAAAAAACGTTGGATAGCACGGAGTCTGGAGGGGCGTGGCCAATCTAATACGGCAGATAGTTTATCTGGGTCTATTTGTAGTCCCTGGCCAGAGACTAAGTATCCTAGGAAAGGAAGAGACTGACATTCAAAGAGACATTTTTCCATTTTGGCATAAAGTTGATTGTCCCGAAGTCTCTGAAGAACCATGCGGACATGCTGGCGGTGTTCTTCTAAGTTGGCAGAAAAAATCAGAATATCGTCCAGGTAAACCACAACACAGGTATATAGAAGATCACGAAAAATTTCATTTACAAAGTCTTGGAAGACGGCAGGGCGTTGCAAAGGCCAAAGGGCATGACCAGATACTCAAAGTGTCCATCTCTGGTGTTGAATGCAGTCTTCCATTCGTCCCCCTCCCTGATGCGGATGAGATTATAAGCACCTCTTAAGTCCAGCTTGGTAAAGATGTGGGCGCCTCGTAGGCGGTCAAAGAGTTCCGAGATAAGAGGTAGGGGGTAGTGGTTTTTTACCGTGATTTTATTAAGTCCGCGGTAATCAATGCAAGGGCGTAGGGAGCCATCTTTTTTGGAGACAAAAAAAAATCCAGCTCCGGCAGGAGAGGAGGACTTGCGGATAAACCCCTTTTTTAAGTTCTCCTGGATGTATTCCGACATGGCTTGGGTTTCCGGAGCAGACAGAGGATAGATTCTGCCCCGGGGTGGAGTAGTACCCGGGAGGAGGTCAATAGGACAGTCATAAGGCCTGTGAGGAGGCAAAGTCTCTGCTTGTTTTTTGCAAAAAACATCAGCATAGTCCAGATAGGCCTTAGGAAGACCAGATACCGGGGGAACAACAGGGTCTCGACTGTGAGTACTGGGAGCCGGTTTAAGACAGTCCTTGTGGCAAGAAGTACCCCAGTTCTTGATTTCCCCTGTGGTCCAATCAAGGGTTGGGGAATGGCGTTGAAGCCACGGTAATCCAAGAAGAATTTCTGAAGTGCAGTTAGAGAGGACCAAAAATTCAATTTTTTACTGATGGGGTCCGATGCACATTAAGAGAGGTTCCGTGCGGTAACGCACGGTACAGTCCAATCTTTCATTGTTAACAGAGTTGATGTAGAGGGGTCTGGCGAGTCTGGTCACCGGGATGTTGAACCTGTTGATGAGAGAGGCCAAAATAAAATTTACTGCAGATCCCGAATCCAAGAAGGCCATAGCAGAGAAGGAGAAGGTAGAAGAAGACATCCGCACAGGCACAGTAAGACGTGGAGAAGCAGAGTTCACATCAAGAGCTGTCTCACCTTTGTGCGGAGTCAGCGTGCGTCTTTCCTGGCGAGGAGGACGGATAGGACAATCCTTCAAGAAATGTTCGGTACCGGCACAGTACCGGCAAAGGTTCTCCATGCGGCGTCGTGTCCTCTCTTGAGGTGTCAAGCGAGACCGGTCAACTTGCATAGCCTCCACGGCGGGAGGCACAGGAACGGATTGCAGAGGACCAGAGGAGAGAGGAGCCGGGGAGAGAAACCGCCTCGTGCGAACAAAGTCCATATCCTGGCGGAGCTCCTGACGCCTTTCGAAAAAACGCATGTCAATGCGGGTGGCAAGATGAATAAGTTCATGCAGGTTAGCAGGAATTTCTCGTGCGGCCAGCACATCTTTAATGTTACTGGATAGGCCTTTTTTAAAGGTCGCGCAGAGGGCCTCGTTATTCCAGGATAATTCGGAGGCAAGAGTACGGAATTGGATGGCGTACTCGCCAACAGAAGAATTACCCTGGACCAGGTTCAGTAGGGCAGTCTCGGCAGAAGAGGCTCGGGCAGGTTTCTCAAAGACACTTCGAATCTCCGTGAAGAAGGAGTGTACAGAGGCAGTGACAGGATCATTGCGGTCCCAGAGCGGTGTGGCCCATCACAGGGCTTTCCCAGACAGAAGGCTGACTACGAAAGCCACCTTAGACCTTTCAGTTGGAAACTGGTCCAACATCATCTCCAAATGCAGGGAACATTGCGAAAGAAAACTACGGCAAAACTTAGAGTCCCCATCAAATTTATCCGGCAAGGATAATCGGAGGCTGGAAGCGGCCACTCGCTGCGGAGGAGGTGCAGGAGCTGGCGAAGGAGATGATTGCTGAAGCTGTGGTAGTAGCTGCTGTAGCATCACGGTCAGTTGAGACAGCTGGTGGCCTTGTTGCGACTGCTGGGTGACCACCGTGGTGAAGTCGGCGACAACTTGACAGCGGGACCTCAGCGGGATCCATGGCCGGATCTACTGTCACGATTCGGCTGGCTGGAGGTGGATCCTCTGTGCCAGAGAGGGATTGGCGTGGACCGTGTCGGTGGACCGGTTCTAAGTTGCTACTGGTATTCACCAGAGCCCGCCGCAAAGCGGGATGGTCTTGAAGCGGCGGTAGCAACCAGGTCGTATCCACCGGCAACGGCTCAACCTCTCTGAGAGCTGAGATAAGCGTGGTACAAGGGAGTAGACAAGAACAAGGTCGGACGTAGCAGAAGGTCAGAGCAGGCAGCAGGGATCGTAGTCAGGGGCAACGGCAGGAGGTCTGGAACAAAGGCTAGGAACACACTAGGAAACGCTTTCACTGGCACAATGGCAACAAGATCCAGCGAGGGAGTGCAGGGGTAGTGAGGTATAAGTAGGGAGTGCACAGGTGAGGATACTGATTAGGCCTGCTGCGCCAATCAGTGGCGCAGTGGCCCTTTAAATCGTAGAGACCCGGCGCGCGCGCGTCCTAAGGAGCGGGGCCGCGCGCGCCGGGACAACACAGACGGGGAACGGGTCAGGTACGGGAGCCGGGATGCGCATCGCGAGCAGGCGCGTCCCGCGTCGCGAATCGCATCCCGGCTGGGAGTAATATCGCAGCGCACCCGGTCAGCAGGTCTGACCGGGGCGCTGAGAATGCGGAGCGGGGACCCGGAGCGCTCGGCGTAACAAGGACAATGAAAATGAGTCAGATGAAAAGGGGGAAAAACATAAAAAAGCACAATTAGAGGCACTGGGGAGAGAATAGTGACATTACAGTTTCTAATACAATAATCCCAAATCCCCAAATGGCAACAAATGGCATCAGTAGCACCAGAAGATAACATTAATAAAAATGAGCAATCAAATGCTAAATAGCACATTTCTAGTGGAAAGATCAAGTGGGAGGTTGCGAGGCCCTACGAGAAGCAGCAGCCACCGAGGGCAGCTGCGACTGGCGAGACTGAGGGGCCACTCGGGGTCCGCGAGTGCGAGAGTCTCTAGGAGGGAGTCCAGACCGAGGGGCTCTCGCCGGAGGTGAAGCAGGGGGCGGGACTGGCCGTTGGAACGGAGGGGAATGCAACATAGGCCATTTCGGAAGCACCACCTCAGGTAAATCCAGGGCTTGGAGAAAGCTGGGAAGATCCACCGGAGAGCGCAGGGACACCACGCGCCCCCTATTGCGCACTGTGAGGGAGAAAGGAAAACCCCAGCGGTACGGAATGTCCCTGTCACGCAGGACCTGCAGAAGGGGCTTAAGAGCAGCTCGTTGGGCCAGTGTATGGCGTGAGAGATCGGGGTACAACTGGACAGGGACGTCCTTGTAGGTGATCTGTCGACGTCTTCTCGCACGTCGCAAAATGTCCTCCTTCAGGGCATAAAAGTGTATCCGGCAGATTACTTCTTTTGGATTGCGGTCGTCAGAGCTCGGTGGGCGCAGAGCTCTATGTGCTCGGTCCATCTCTATGTGTGCCTCAGGAGGCCTGTCTAGGAGGTCATTGAAAATAGCAGGAAGGGCCTCCCACAGCTCCCCAGATGACACCGCCTCTGGCAAACTACGGATTCTGATGTTGTTCCTGCGGCTACGATTTTCAATATCATCCAAGTGTTGCTGAAGATGGAACAATTGGTCAGTGTGGCCACTTACTACAGCCTGCAAAGCCTGAAGGGAGGTTAAAGTAGAGTCCTGTGCCGCCTCCACGGTCTCCACCCTGGCGGACACAGAGGAAAGTTCTGAACGTAGTTGTGCAAATTCTTGCTTGCATTCGAGGACCACCTGTCGGGTCAGTGTAGAGATATCATCTTTAGTTGGGAGAGACTGTACCAACGACTGTAGGTCGGCCAGAGTGATAGGAGCAGAGGCCGCAATGGCAGGAGGCACTACCACATCACAATGCATAGAAAACTGGCCTAGATTTGCAACATGAGGCCGCAGTCCTGAAGATAATGGTTGAGAGGGGAACAGTGGTGGGTTGGCATCCAAGCTGCAGGATACCTCCTGGTGTGTGGGAGGCAGTTGAGGGCCAGGAGGGGGCGAGGGTGATGGCCCCTGGCTGGAAGGTGCAGAGGCCGGAGGGGAGGCAGCTAGTGCAGACTCTGCAGGAGATGATGAGGCAGAATGTGAGCCAGCAGCCCAGGAAGAGCCAGACACCCATGGTGGGGAAGGTGACCCAGCTACCAGGCCAGCAGGTAATAGAGATGGTGGCGGTAGGAAGGCAGGAGGTACTTGGGGAGACCCTGGGGGAGAAGCCCCCTCGGGTCTCAGGAGAGGGACATCCAGATGCAGCATAGCCGTAGTGCCCCTCCAGGAGGGTGGGGATGGGCCCAGTGGAGGCTGGAGGTGAGGTACCGTGGGGGTTAACAGGGTAACCCCTGTGAGCAAGTCTAATGTGGGGGGACCGCTGACAGGAAGCACCTCCGTGGCTGGGGGTCTCTCAGGGGTTCCTCTTACCTGGCTCCGTGAGGGTCCAGGCTCTAGACCGCACACCAGCAGAGCGGGAGCCACGTCAAAAAGGTGGGCCTGCTGTGCGTTGCCATCTTGCTGCCTGGGAGAGCCGGAGAGCAGGGGAAGGAGCCGGAGGACGCAGCGCTTCAGAAGGGATGGCCGGAGGAGCACCGGAACGCTCCGGAGGTGAGCGGTGATGATCCCGAGGGCGGGAGCACTCCTCTTCAGTGCGGCCCTGTATCAGGGCCAGAGCAGCCGGAGGGGCCGTGCGTGTACCGCTCCGCTGTTCCAAGATGGCGCCGGGCATCAGAGCAGGCAATGGGGTCCCCGTGCGGGAGGGCTGGGCCCCGGTAAAGTAAGTGTCCAGAGACATGGGAAGCGGTGGGGGGATGCCAGAGACCTTCTTCTTTTTGTTCCTCGATCTATTCCCCATAGGCACAGCACAAGAAGGGCAGAAATAGCTAACGGCAGGCAGGAGCTCCTCAGCAGCACGTCCTCACACAACCATGGCTAGACACACCCCCCTAAAGTAAATTTTTTAATGGGCGAGAACACACCTGTCATTTCTCCCAACTGTTCTTTTTCTACCTGCTTGTAAAGCATGCCTACACTAACTTTTTAATTCCTTAAAGGGGTACTCCGCCCCTAGAAATCTTATCCCCTATTAACGCATGCCTACACTCACTTCCTAATTCCTAAAAGGGGTATTACATTTTTCATTTTCACGGACCACTGTTCCAAAAATCTGTCAGACACCTGTGGGGCGTAAATGCACACTGCTCCCCTTATTACATTCCGTGAGGGGTTTAGTTTCCAAAATGGGGTCACATGTGGGGGGGTCCATTGGTCTGGCACTATGGGGGCTTTGTAGACACAAGAGGCCTTCAATTCCGGACAAATTTTCTCTCCAAAATCCCAATGGCGCTCCTTTCCTTCTGAGCAGTGTAGTATGCCCGCAGAGCACTTTACATCCACATATGGGGTATGCTCTTACTCAGAAAAAATGGGGTTACAAATTTTGGGGGGCTTTTTTCCCCATTTTCCCTTGTGAGAATGAAAAATTTAGGGTAACACCAGCATTTTAGTTAAAAAATTTTTTTTTTCCTTTTCTTATCCAACTTTAATGAAAAATTGTCAAACACCCGTGGGGTGTTAAAACTCACTATACCCCTTAATACGTTTTGTGAGGGGTGTCGTTTCCAAAATGGGGTCACACGTGGGTATTTATTTATTTATTTTGCGTTTATGTCAGAACCACTATAAAATCAGCCACCCCTGTGCAAATCACCAATTTAGGCCTCAAATGTACATAGTACACTTTAACTCTTGAGCCTTGTTGTGTGTCGGCAGAGCATTTTGAGCCCTTTCAGGAGAAATTGTGTTACAAATTTTGGGGGTCTTTTTTTCCTTTTACCTCGTGTGAAAATAAAAAGTATGGGGCAATACCAGCATGTTAGTGTAAAAATGTAAATTTTTTTACACTTACAGGCTGGTGTAGACCCCAACTTTTCCTTTTCATAAGGGGTAAAAGGAGAAAAACATGTGTGTGCGAGTGTGTGTGTGGGGGGGGGGGGGTGCAAACCTCCAGCTGTTGCAAAACTACAACTCCCAGCATGCACTGACAGAAAGTGCATGCTGGGAGTTGTACTTTTGCAACATCTGGAGGCACACTGGTTGGAAAACCTTCAGTTAGGTTCTGTTACCTAACTCAGTATGACTGTTGAGACCCAATTAGCTCCTAGCAGGCTATAACTACCCCTCCCCCTTACTACAATAATTAATTAAATAATAACTGACACAACAACAATTCAACTTTTTTATGGGTGGGGATCGGCCACAGCTTTATTTATAAAATTACTTATATAAATAACAATTTAACTGTAACAAAGACACCGATTGGCTTCTTGCCAACCCGAGAGGTGCTGCCACACTGTCCTGTGTGGAGGTCTACCCCGGGTTGACCCCGCTTTCACCGTCTTCTTACCGCCAAGCTGTGACTTACAATAAACAGAGATACAAAAAGGGAGGGAGGGAGGGCAAAACTCCGGGTCCTGGGCAGATTGAGGGGGGAAGGGAGGCACCACAGCTATAAATACCCAGGGGAGGGCCCCTGAAAGCCCGGGAAACTATTACACCACTGATTGGTGCACTCCTTCCCCCCACCCATGGGACATACCACTATAGTTAACAACAAGTTTTTACAGGCGGGGGAGGGGGCTAAAAACCTTGCCTGTATATTTCTTAACCCCTTAACTGCTCACCAGTCAGGGGGCAAGCTAGTTATGCACAGCTTGCCCCTCCAGACTGTTGAGACCCAATTAGCTCCTAGCAGGCTATAACTACCCCTCCCCCTTACTACAATAATTAATTAAATAATAACTGACACAACAACAATTCAACTTTTTTATGGGTGGGGATCGGCCACAGCTTTATTTATAAAATTACTTATATAAATAACAATTTAACTGTAACAAAGACACCGATTGGCTTCTTGCCAACCCGAGAGGTGCTGCCACACTGTCCTGTGTGGAGGTCTACCCCGGGTTGACCCCGCTTTCACCGTCTTCTTACCGCCACGGAGGAGACCAGTATAGCCCTACACTGGGCTCCGACCCCCACCCAAGAGATACTGGATAGCCAACACCTGGGGCCACTTCAGCCCCCCGAACACACCCAACACATTTCCTCTCCAGGAAATCCGCTCAACACATTTCCTCTCCAGGAAATCCGCCCAACACATTTCCTCTCCAGGAAATCCGCCCAACACTTTTCCTCTCCAGGAAAACCGCCCAACACTTTTCCTCTCCAGGAAAACCGAGGTACCTGCCGCCAGGACCTATTTCTTATACTAATTTGTATTCATTCATTTTACAGTATTTATTAATCTTTTTTTTTTTTTCTTTATTTATTTTTTTCTTTATTAACTCTTGTGCGAACACATCTCTCAGACTCACCCATACACCGAAGAGAGCCGCAGCACTCGCACCACCTTGCGGAAAACCGATCGCAAAACATAACACATATGGGAAACATCAAACTGGGCAAAAATAGCAACGCAACATGCAGATCGTCAGCGCCCCACGCGCTGCGCTACCCTCTCCGGAAACCAAGCCATCTCCGCCGGCCCCGATACAAAAGAGGGCGAATCTCAAACTCACAACACCCCATCCTATCAAAGAAAAGTAAAACCCAAAACAGACAAAAAACTCGAAACTGAATAATCGGGGCGGGGAGCAAAAAAGAAAAAAGGGGGAGGCGCCCCACAGCCGCCCCGTCAAGCAATAGGACGACAACCCGAAAAAACAGTCATTCGCTGACCCCCATGCAGCACAAGCTGCGCTACCTGGATCGCCGAAGCAGTCTCGGACAAAAAAGGGGGCCTGTAATTTTTATTATTATTTATTTTATTTATTTATTTATTTATTTATTTTTTAATGTGTCGCAAATTGCATAAAATAGGCACCCAAAAAACAGACACCCCAGTCCCAGATGAGGAGAAAGGAAGTGCCCCATCCACATAGCCCCGAAAAAAGCCAGCGCAAACCTCGGGTGAGCAAAACGACGCAAAAGCGACAACCAAAAATCCGACCCGCAGCTGCAACCAAGTGACCCAAAACTGATAGGAAAAACCGGTCGCCGACAGCAAGGCTTACCAACTCGCGGGCCCAGCCCCTAGGTACGCACCAACATCCCACCAACCGCAAAGTAGAAAAGAAAAAATTACCCCCCGCCATGCGCCAACCGCACCCCACTGGGTTGCAGCACAGTGGGAAAGCCACCCACCTGTTTTCTCCTTTTTTTTTTGAATAGAAGGTGATTCACATGAACAGGTGAAGATACCCGGCGTCATGTACTAAGAATGTTATTTGGATGCACAGAGAACACAGCCCAAATCTCGAACCTCCTTGGAGAGGTGACACAGCAGTCAACTTCCGTCATCACATCATATGAAAACGAAATAGGAATAAACATCAGAGCCCGGAAGGTAACTACAAAGGGGATTCCATGTACGAAAAACAAATCCCCTATCCACAGACACATTCGGAACCTCCGGGACCCACCTCCACTGTAGACATCCCGGCCTCCACACCACCAACCACTCGCAAACGCCTTACCGTGAGTGTGACCAAGTCGCAGGAGCCACCAAAGCGGACCAAGAAATACACACCAAACTCCACGATGACTCACGGGCCAGCCACACAGGCAAACCTTCCGACTCCGCCCGAGGGAGCAACCTCCGGAACCACTGCCAGATAAAAACGAGACAAAGCGTCAACACCCAATACCGACCCCAGGGAGCACAGCCCCAAAATAAATAGTAACTCACAACAGCGAAGCACTAAGTGCAACAAGCCGAACACAGGAAGAAATCCGCAAGAGTAATAACAGTGACAACTCCCCGAATGTCAGACCGACAACACGCCACGATCACTCAAAGCACCCCAGAAAAGAAGAAAAGTAACACCAAATTAGAGCGCTACCAAGCGCAGGGGCCAAGCCAACCCACACAGTATCGTTACAAGTCCAGAACATGAGCTGCCGAAGCAAGCACCCAAAGTCCCACAACCAATACCAAGGCAAAAGCGCTAACAAAACCCAAGCATGGCAGAAACCCACTAACTACCAAGACCCAGGGCTAAACCACCCAGCAGCACCACAGGGAAACCAAACCACACCAACAACCAACCAAACCGGCCTCATCCGGAAACAGAGCGAGCTTCCCGTGAGCTGCAACGGGGGACAGAAAGCAGGCCTGTCCACCGCACGACACATGAAAAAACCCCAACCAGCCGAAACGTCAGCCCTTAGCGCACCCGGGGCACATATGCGGGGGCACAGATACCACACACCCTCGGCGGCCAGAGACAACCTGGAGGAAAAAACTCCGCCCGGAATCATATTCCACATGGAACAATCAGGAAACCATCAAGGACAGTAACCAGGGCACCCAGCGAGCCCCGAAGAAACCAAAACAGAGAAAACGCAATCACACCCTGACCACAGGAAAGCAGCAGACCAACGCCAACGCGGCATGCGGAACCCATGCTAATCTACTCAGTATTGTTCCAATTTTAACATATGTTCTGCCGAAGCGAGCACCAAATATGGAACGCTTCACAATTTGCATGTCAGCCTTGCAACAACAAACCACACCCCCACAAGCGCAGAGCACAGGAGAATCGCCCTCCGGAATACCACCACGAACAGAAAAACTCACAAGGCAAGGCAAACAGAGACTCAAGCGAACCTACCCCCGGAGACTCAAGCGAACACATCAGCTAAAGCACCCAAAACGACATACAGAAGTCCCATGCCTACCAGAGATTGGGAAAATACGGAGAGATAAACCAAACAAAAGGGGGAGAAAACCCAAAGAAACAAACTGTAACTGGGCAGCACCCACCGAATCAGGAAAAGGAACAAGCCGCAGGAGCCAAGTCTGCCAAACCCCGGCCACCCAGAGCGTAAGGCCAAAAGAGCACTCACCGCAGAAAACATTTTTTTTTTTTTTTTTTTTTTTTTTTTTTTTTTTACTTTTTTATGATACCCTACCAAAGCCCCCTGAAATAGAGGAGGAAAGCAGGATTAGAACTCTGGTCTCCCACACAATACACATTCAACTGATGGCTGCTCAGACCACTGACCTACAGCCAGAACCCAAGAAGAGACGTACCCAACTCCCAACCAGAGACCAAACTCAACATACACACAGAAACAAAAGGACGAACACTGCACAGAACGCAGCCATAAGCACACTAACCGGGGAAGGGGCCAAGCCCCGCATCAGAACACTCACCAATTCCAGAAGATGGAGAAGCCAACAGCTGGAAGAACCACTTCACCACCGCCGCAGGCGTGGGACAAGGCAAGTCGGAGACCGCCGGGTCGCGGGCACTCCGCCACCACACTCACTACCCCTTCATGGGGGGCATTGGAAAGGCAGGAGGAAGAAGGAGGGGGGGGGAGATCTGGGAACACGGGGCAGAGAGGTGATGGGGGGGTGGGGGCAGACGCAGTGGGCAGGGGGTGTGGTAAGGGGAGAGGTGCCAGCGTGGCGGAGTGAGAAGCTGGGTAAATGAGAGGGGACGATAGGAGAGCTCAAATAGTTTGCGCCGTAATCCGAAAGAGCCCGCAGTACCCTTGGCATTTTCGGATTGTTTTATTTATTTATTTATTTTTTTTTTGTGAACGCCGTTTATTAATACATACAGTAGAAAAATTGACCGAATATGCTAAACAGAAATGTCATATGTGTATTAAATTACCAATATTATTTATTATGTATATCAAGTGTATAGTGAAATTTAATATTTATTTATTTATTTTAATTTAAAATTATTTTATTTGAATTATTCATTTATTTATATTTGCGTGCACGCCATAGACGGAACACGTCAAGCGACGACATATTGTTATACCCCAGACATGCACTCATGCGGAGATACCACATACATGCATGTCTGCAACACACATTTTTTTTTTTTTTTTTTTTTTTATTATTACATTTTTTTTTTTTTTTTTAGTTATACCTATATATACATACATACACATATATACACTTTTATTTATTTATTTATCGATTTTTTTTCCATTTATTTAAATATATATATATATATATATTTATTTTTTATTTTTTTTTGTATTATTTATTTATTTTTTATTTTTTTTGGATGGGGAAAAGGGGGCAAACCAAACTTTTATTATTGAAGGGTTAAATGACCTTTATTGACTTAAGGTTTAAGGCTTGGAGCAATCAATCAACGAGCGGACGCGCAGGAGGCAGATAAGTGACCCACCTGCTGCGTCCCAGCTGATCGGGACAACGCGATTAGATCGGGATTGTCCTGGTCAGCCCGACTGAGCAGCCGGGATGCTTGAAAGTACACCTCCAGATGCGGCGATGAACTTAGATCGCCGCGTCTAAAGATGTAATGCCGGACATCTACCCGATCGGCGATGTCCAGCATAGCATGGGTCCTGGTTGCTAAGAGCAACCGGGACCCCACGGATATAACGCGCGCTCACCTTGTGAGCGCGCATTATATCTGAAGGAGCGCAAATGGACGTTAATAAGCGTCCATTTGCACATAGGGAGTTAAAACAGCAGCAGCCCCCCAGGGGCCGCTGCCTCCAGAGCCAGGGGGGGGGGGGGGAAGAGACGGAGGGGACCGCAAAGAGGAAAAAGAGACGGAGGGGGACAGGGGGGGGGACAAGGAAAACAGCAGAGCATGCTCATAAGGAGCACGCCCATAGGGAGGGATACAGGAACAGGCAGGGGAGAGGGCTTTGGCCACGGGCAGGGAAGAGGGCAAAAGGAACGGGCGGGACAGGGCTCACAGGGACTATAGTGGGTAGGAGAGCGGGACTGTGAGAGGTCCGCCAGCCTCCCAAACCCGCCTCGGGTGCAACAGGAGGGGAGGCCAGCTCAGCCATAA
Source organism: Hyla sarda (assembly GCF_029499605.1). NCBI lineage: Eukaryota > Metazoa > Chordata > Amphibia > Anura > Hylidae > Hyla > Hyla sarda. The sequence goes on from NC_079200.1 coordinate 52,044,839, forward strand.
GGGAGCATGCCAGCCCTCACCCTCCTGCTCCATCCAGGCCACAAATAAGGGGCAGACACATACCAGCCAGCAGTCAAAACTCCGGGTCCTGGGCAGATTGAGGGGGGAAGGGAGGCACCACAGCTATAAATACCCAGGGGAGGGCCCCTGAAAGCCCGGGAAACTATTACACCACTGATTGGTGCACTCCTTCCCCCCACCCATGGGACATACCACTATAGTTAACAACAAGTTTTTACAGGCGGGGGAGGGGGCTAAAAACCTTGCCTGTATATTTCTTAACCCCTTAACTGCTCACCAGTCAGGGGGCAAGCTAGTTATGCACAGCTTGCCCCTCCATTTCCAACCAGTGTGCCTCCAGCTGTTGCAAAATTGCAACTCTCAACATGTACTGATCTGCTTAGTGATCTCCAAACTGTACTCCTCTAAATCTTGCAATACTACATATCCCAGCATGCCCAAACAGCTGTCTGGGCATGCTGGGAGTTGTAGTTTTGCAACATCTGAAGGGCTACAGTTTAGAGACCACTGTATAGTTGTCTTCTAACTGTAGCCCTCCATATGTTGCTAGGCATCAACTCACTGGCTTCTATAGGATCGCGCACCAGGGAGCCATATCTCATCGCTGCCCGCCTGGTAAGTGACTTCTGGCGCCGATGACCACCAGTTCCCTTCTTCAGTTCTCTTCCAGAACAAAAGTCGGTGGGCAGAACGGGGAACCGAACTTTAACTCCCCCACCCCCGAACTGCTATTCGTCAGTCGTCTCTGACCGACCAATAGCAGGAATAGGAGGGGTGGCACCCCTTCCACCTTACCCCTATGCCTTCAGGGGATCGGGGGTGTCTTAGACACCCCCGATCCTCCTTATTTTCCGGTCACTGGAGACCCGTATGACCCGGAATCGCCACAGATCGCCGGTCTGAATTGAACTGATCCCTGACATGGGTGGGGGGGTTCTCAGGACCCCCCCCCCCCCCCCCCAGGGGTTTGCGCGTGATGCCTGCTGAGGCATGCTTTGTACACTTAAAAAAAAATCACAATTTTTCACAGACAGAAATAAAATAAATGAGCAAACAAGTCAAAGAACGTTTTAAAAACAGGGGAACTTTATTATTTATTAAAATGTTTGTGTAGGGGATTTATGTAACCTTCCATCACTCACAAAGAGCGTACAGTAGCTAACTCAGGACAGGAAAAACCTCCAGAGGGGAGGAAACCTGTAGGGAATCCATGGCTACTGTATTGCCCTTCCTCTGGGCATACTAAAGGAGGTTACCTCTAGAATTTGGGCAAAGTGTCTGTGTATGTGCGTGATTCGAGGGTTTATGCCTTCATCCAACTTCTTGCTGTAAGTCCGGAAATATGTGCCTTATTACAACGTCTTGATAGTCCGGAAATGCTACTCCACATCCTGGAAATAGTGCATCTAAGATAGGAAAACAAAAGATAGATTATTTACATGTTTATTATAGAAATGCACATGGAACTGCACTAAAGACCTTTTTGGACACAACAATGTGACACTTACCAATCACAGTGATGTATTCAACTTCACATTCCCGCGCGCCTACAGTGTCCAGCATCGGCCCCTCACTGATGAAGAATGAGCAGGAGCTGTGTTATTTCTGCTCAGTGCTGCTCTCTGGTGGACAATGGTTATGACATCACATGTGTGACACGCTGTTACCTCCTGGGAGTTCTAGTTGAGCAGTGCTGCTCTCTGATTGGCTGAAACCTAAAAAAGCTTTTTAACATATTCTGCATGACTGTTACCTAAGGGATTTTTTTTAAGCATTTTTTAAATAAAATGACACTACTCCCTGTGGGTGTGTTATATTTGTTTATACTCAGTATTTGTAATATCATTTGCTGTCAGGGCATGCTTGGAGTTGTAGTTTTGCAACAGCTGGACAGACGTCTGTCGGAAGGGGGGGGGGGGAGGGGGGAGACCACCAAAGATAAGGCAATGTGGGCTTTGAAAAACGCCACAGATACATTGTGTTTAGTCCCAGCCTAAGCCTAGGAACAGACACAATTTTTGTTTGAGGTTTATTTGGTAAAAAATAAAAATAAACACACCACCACAACTGCGTCCTCATTTCTATTCTCCCAAGATGCCATCTTTGTGTAATTTTTGCCAAAACCATTGGAGGAAATTTATCAAAACCTGTAAAGAGGAAAAGTGGTTGCCCATAGCAACCAGATAGTTTCTTTCATTTTTATGTGGTGGGCAGGAGAGAGTAATTGTGTCTAGGGTGTTGTAGTGGTAGTGTAGGGTCTGTTGGTATTAACCCTAAGATGTCATGATGCCAGGGCGAGGTTTCCTTAGTGTTAATAGTCCTACCGCCAACCGTCCCAGAAACGGTAGGGAGAATAACGGAATATCCACAGCAGATTTTATAAATAAACTGAAGAACTTTACTTGAAGATTTTATACAGCAGTCTTCAAACATAACAGTCTCTCAAGAGTGAACCGGGATACAGGTTCCTCACAGGTTGTGCTGGGACTCTGAAGCAATGAGCTTTGATGCTAGCCACTGTGCTACTAATTATAATATTTTAGCTGGTAGTAGTCACACAGGATTAGGTAGTTTGAGCTTTGGTAACTCACGTTTTAGTGGCTGCTGGATCTTAGGCTTTGGCCTAGCTGACTTGAATTGATGCTGATGAGATTTGTGCTGCTTGATAGTCCGGAACTAAGAGAGGCAAGAGCTAAGAGAGTGAATTGATTGACTACAGCCCCTTATATATTAAGGAGGCTGGACAAAGCTCATTGGCCGGCAAACCTGTAAGTCCTGTCCCAGTGAACTCTGGGTACATCATATGACCCTGTAAGGTCCTTAAACCATAGTACAATCCTAATTAAAGGCACGTGACCTGCTAAGGTCCTATACATAATATTTCCTATACATTAAATATATATATATGAACACAATTTACACGAGGCGACCAGGGGTAAGCCCTGCAAAAGTGCCCTATGAGAGTGAAGGAACTCTGGCTGAAGGGACTTTAGACAGGGACAGGACCAAGTCCTGTACCGGGACACCACATTTAAAAATGAAAAGTGAAAGAAGCGATCTGATTGGTTGCTATGGGCAACTGGTCAATTTTCCTCTGCACAAGTTTTCATACATGTCCCCCAATGTGTATTACTATTATGATAATAGACTTACCTCCCAACCGTCCCGGATCTGACGTGTCCTGCTTCTGTGATTTCCTGTGATGCACGGAGCCTCAGTGTGATCACTACTCACAGTACAGAGCGAAGCCCCAGGAGATCATGGAGTGTCTGCTCTATCATGTCATCTCCCCTGAGCTAAGAGGAAGCACTCATTGGTCCTGCAGCCTGGGAAAGGCACCTGCATCAACCAATCAGAGGCTTCCTGTTACAGGGGGTAGGGGGAGATGCTGCAGATGGATCAGCTACTTAACCCCTAAAGTAAATTGTTTTCTTATTCAAAATCTTTATTAATTTTCAATAATTTTCAATAAACAAAAAAACAGTAACAAGGCACGACAGTGACAGAGGCACAAGGTGTTAAGCATGGCCTCAATGCAAGATAAAAAAACAGAATAAGTCATAAAGACCGTGCATGGCAGAAAGTGCGGTCAGCACTAGAAAGTCCGTTACTCAGACAGACAGGAAGGACATCATGTCAAAGCAATCAGTATACTCAACAAGGAACACCAACTTAGAATATGTAATAACCACATCAATGCTAAAGCGGCAAGGTTCAGAAAGGAAAGAATAGAGGGATATAGATAAAAAGTGAAGAACAGAAAAATAAGAGGGTATGTAAAACACAGAAACAGGCAGACATGACAACATACAGAGACAAGGGTCTTACAGACAGACAAGAAACAACAAGGGAAGTAGGGCGGGAAGGTTACCAAGACAGACGAGAGAAAGCGTAGCCAAAAAAGGGTCATGGCGTCACAGAGGATCCCAAGGCCAATAGGTCACGGTACTCGGAGGTAGACTGGAAGGATGACCAATCATACCACGTTTTGGTACATCTTTCATTTTCTGCAGGAGTCAAGGCAATTAACTCCTCCATGTGCTGAAAATAATTCACCTCTGCAAGCCATTCCCCAACAGTCGGGGGCGTGGAAGACCTCCATTTACAGGGAATAACTGACTTAGCAGCCTGCAGAAAATAGCGTAAGAGAGATTTCCGGAAGGAAGTAGCAGAAATGTCAAACATGAAGAGCAGGACTGCCTCAGGGGAATCCGGAACAGTCACACCGGTGATATCGTGAGTGATAGAGCGTACTGAAGTCCAGAATGGACGCAGTGAGGGACAACCCCACCAGATGTGCAACATCGTATCAGTCGCTTGTCCACAACGCCAACAAAGGTCAGAGACTGACGGGTACCATCGATGCAACTGCTCCGGAGTCCTATACCAGCAGGAGAGTATTTTGTAGTTCGTCTCTTGTGATCTGTTAGGTATGATTGACTTATGTGAAAGGTGAAAGCATTTCTGCCATTGCTCCGGGGAGAACTGAGAGCCGAGGTCCGCCTCCCAAGCGCTACAGAAGGAGGGCAAAGAAGAGGTGTGTTGAGTAAGCAACAATTTGTACAGAAACCCTATGGTGTGGGGGGGCAAGGAGGGGGCCATGCAAAGTCCCTCAAAGGGAGTTAACTCCCGATGCAGGTGGGCCGAGCGTGACACCGAAGAGTAGAAATGTTTTAGTTGTATGTATTCAAAAGGCTTACGGGGATGGGGAGGTTCAACTGGACGTATGTCAGCAAGGGGCAATAAGCCCTCAGAAGACAACACGTGAAAAAAACAGAGTGGGTCAGATTTGGAGCTCCCCACAGCTGGAAGAGTTTTTAAATGATCTTAATACCAACACATGGGGACTTCATTTTACTCATAATATCTTTCACGATAATGCAGAATTCCTAGTTGTTGTTGTATTTAATGACGAAGCCAATAGACTAAGCACTCGCACTTTTTCCAAGGAGGTAGATAGCAATAGCTATTTGGAATTTTCTAGCTCCCATTACAAAAAATGGATTTCTAACATCCCGTAAGGTCAGTTCAAGCGAATTAGACGGAACTGCTCTTCTTTGGAAGATTTCAAACTACAGAGCAACACTCTTAAAACTCGCTTTAAAGCGAAGAAATATCCTAAGGCCATTATAGAGTCGGCATACAAGAAGGCCAGCTTACAGACACAAGCCGAATGTCTGTCTAAAACAACACGCAACAATTCCAAAAACTATGACTGGTCCTCCAATTTTATTACCACCTTCACACGGGAACATACGCAGGTTAAGGAAATTCTATCCAAACACTGGCCGATCCTATTAAAAGATCCCTACCTATGTGACATTCTACCTCACAAACCCTCGGTCACTTTTAGACGTGGGCGCACTCTACGCAATATAGTCGCCCCTAGCAGACTAAGAGCTGCCACTTCTGGCCAGACTAATAATTTTTTGACCAGTATAGGTTGCTATCAATGTGGCATCACAAGATGTAAATGTTGTGCCAGTATTAATAATCGCTTTAAAAAATTCACGTCCACCAAAACAGGCGAGCATTTTAATATCAAAACCTTTTTAAACTGTTCCTCTCAATATGTGATATATCTACTGGAATGCCCTTGCAAACTCCAATATGTGGGCCGTACCATCCGTTGCCTACGGGAAAGAATTAACAAACATCGTAGCAACACCGTTCATGGTTTCTTGCTACACAGTGTCTCCAGACACCTGCTTCAGGTACACAAGCAAGATTTCTGATGCATTACGGTTACACCTATTGAAGGCATCTCAAAAGAGGACCCGCAAAGATTCAGTACATTGAGGAAAAGAGAGAACTTTTGGATCTATAAACTCAAAACTCTTGCACCCGGAGGCCTTAATGAACTTATTGAATGCTCCCTGTAATCCTCACCAATATTATTATTATCTGTCCACAGGGTTATCTGTTTCTCTTGTATCAATTACTCAATATTTGTTATATATACTTTTGGTCCAATATTTACTCACTAATTTATCGAGTGTTTACATTTTAACATATTTTGCATCTTATTTACCGTGTGCTTCTATGTGGTTTTACTAACATCCCAACACTGCGTATTTATAATGGGTTTGTTTACTCCATATCTCTAAATTTTATATTTATGACATTTATATTTATATTGATTTCCCTTATGTTAATATTGATTTTATATCCATGAATTTTATACATATATAGATTTATATCCATATTTATAATATTTACATTTATATCTTTACTTTCATTTCATATCAATTTTTTTACCGTATTTTCCTATATACTGTTATTCTTTTATCTAATTTACCATAGACATTTGTACTTCTGCTTTATATGTCACACTCTTTACGACGAGGTTGTTGGTGATTTATTGCCCCCTTACGTCCGGTTTTATTATCATTATATTAAAACCATCTTATCTATTTTATTCTACACTTCTATGTGTATACTTGTCATAGACAGCTATGGTTCTGTTACCACTCATATATTCTTACATTTTGGTTATGTTACCCCTATGCCCTGATTTATTATGGCTCTCTAGACACGCTTCATCTGATAATCATGGGTCTATGATCCATTCCTATTAATCTCCCTTTTCCTCTCCCCCTCCTTATTCCCCCCCCTCTTTTTCTTTACATTTTATTATTTCTGGCAGTCCATTTGCAACTGCTGTAGGCCCTTAACTTTTAGCCCACCCCTATGAGTGTTTTTCTAGTTCTAATCGCGCTGCCTATTTATCATGTTCCGCTCCTTTTGTCACGGGGTAGGGCTAGTAACTCCGACCTTCGTAAATGACGGCCTCGCTTTCATCGTCCCATTCATAGCAACGCGTTCCTAACAACCATCAGGGACGCGTCGCTTCCTGCAAACAGCGCGGCAATGCCAGCTGATTGGCCGGACCGCGCAGTCCGCTGATGGGTCAATGCAGCTGTACGTCGCTGATTGGCTCTATCCCCCTGCCTCCCATGTGGTTAGCGACGCGTCCCTAGCAATCATCTCGGGATGAGCGCTGCCGTTATCTGCACTTATATATGTCGCTGCTTCAATGCAGCATCACAGAACATCCACCCCTTTAGCCTACCATGGTTCACACTATACAATTGTACATCCTTTCCTTACTATATTTTCATGTTTTTATGATTGTTGATTCTATGCTAGGTGTGTAAGGGCAACACCTGTAGTGACCTTTGACCATTCTAGCCACGCCCACTTTGCGTTTTTGGCGCCTGTTCACATTGTATTTAAACTTGCCATGTGTCCTATGTATGTTATGCTGATCTGATGAAGAGGGGTTTACCCTCGAAACGCGTCATCTTGTCCATTTTATTGTTTTTTTTAAATAAAATGTCCTGCTGAGGACTTTCCTATTACCTTTGGCATCCGCCTCATCTGTCTACAAGAGTCTGCAGCGCCATACCTGAGGATTTTTTCCTGCTCTACTTCTAATATTGACTCCCAGGACGACTTGTTTCCTCCTGCAATCCATCGGCATAGCAGCGACTCGCACTACAGTACCCAGATTATATCGTGGGTGATATGCTTTTTTGCATAGATCTCAAGGATCTTTCATCTATAACCCATTGCCTCCGGTGTTTTTGAGCTAGCAGCGCCTGGATTATCGTTGGTCCTTCTTCCTCTACCTCCTCGCAAAGTAAGATTAAGGTCACCACATAAGACAACAGTGCCCCTAAGTAGCGGGAGAGAAACATCAATAAAGTCAAGCAAAAAGGGGATCTGTTGGAGATTCGGGCAGTAGACATTAAGAATCGTGAATTCGTGTCCCCCAATACTTATAGAAAAGATAAAGTAACGTGCATCCGGGGCAATCGTACAGTTCAGAACCTGATGGGGAAGAGACTTGTGAATGGCGATCGCCACCCCACAGGATCTGGACAGAGGATTGTCAGCATAGAACCAGGAGGTGTAGTGTGGATGTTTGAGAGAGGGTGTGTGGCCTACCTTAAAATGTGTCTCTTGAAAACATACCAGATGAGCCCGTTGCTTGTGACAATGGTGAAGGATCTGAGCCCTTTTTTCCGGGGTGTTGAGACCTTTGGCATTAAAAGAAATAATATTGAGATCTGCCATGAGAAACTCAGAGAAACCGAGAGAAAACAAAAAACCAGAGTTAGTACAGGAATTAGGTGATATTATAGGGGGTCAGATAAAAAAAAAAAAGGGGGGGGGAAAACAAAACACAGGGATAAGACAAGGGGTAAAAACAAAAAGGAGCAACACAAAAGGAGAACAAGTACACAACAAGAGCAGCAAACACCTACACAAGACAGACCAACAAAACAAAAGAGAAGAGAAGGAAGAAAAGAAAAGAAAAGAAAAAAGAGGGGTAACGAAATAAGCAGTAGACAGACAGAGAGAAGAGACTACTGCTGCTGAAACTAACAAGAACAATAAGTAGTAAAGGAGGGAAGAAGTCCCAAGGACCAGATCGTCCCCAGGAGCCCTATACCTATAGGGGGGTAAAGTTAGTCAGGTAGCGAGAGAGACAGAACCCACTACACTGCTGAATATGTAACAGTAGCTGAAAAGAGCCCAAAAGTGCTAGAGGACAATGAAAATGAGTCAGATGAAACAGGGGAAAAACATACAAAAAGCACAATTAGAGGCACTGGGGAGAGAATAGTGACATTACAGTTTCTAATACAATAATCCCAAATCCCCAAATGGCAACTATCAGTAGCACCAGAAGATAACATTAATAAAAATGAGCAATCAACTGCTAAATAGCACATTTCTAGTGGAAAGATCAAGTGGGAGGTTGCGAGGCCCTACGAGAAGCAGCAGCCACCGAGGGCAGCTGCGACTGGCGAGACTGAGGGGCCACTCAGGGTCCGCGAGAGTATCTAGGAGGGAGTCCAGAGCGAGGGGCTCTCGCCGGAGGTGAAGTAGGGGGCGGGACTGGCCGTTGGAACGGAGGGGAATGCAACATAGGCCATTCCGGAAGCACCACCTCAGGTAAATCCAGGGCTTTGAGAAAGCTGGGAAGATCCTCCGGAGAGCGCAGGGACACCACGCGCCCCCTATTGCGCACTGTGAGGGAGAAAGGAAAACCCCAGCGGTACGGAAAGTCCCTGTCATGCAGGACCTGCAGAAGGGGCTTAAAGCAGCTCATTGGGCCAGTGTATGGCGTGAGAGATCGGGGTACAACTGGACAGGGAAGTCCTTGTAGGTGATCTGTCGACGTCTTCTCGCACGTCGCAAAATGTCCTCCTTCAGGGCATAAAAGTGTATCCGGCAGATTACGTCTCTTGGATTGCGGTCGTCAGAGCTCGGTGGGCGCAGAGCTCTATGTGCTCGGTCCATCTCTATGTGCGCCTCAGGAGGCCTGTCTAGGAGGTCATTGAAAATAGCAGGAAGGGCCTCCCACAGCTCCTCAGATGACACCGCCTCTGGCAAACCACGGATTCTGATGTTGTTCCTGCGGCTACGATTTTCAATATCATCCAAGTGTTGCTGAAGATGGAACAATTGGTCAGTGTGGCCACTCACTGCAGCCTGCAAAGCCTGAAGGGAGGTTAAAGTAGAGTCCTGTGCCGCCTCCACGGTCTCCACCCTGGCGGACACAGAGGAAAGTTCTGAACGTAGTTGTGCAAATTCTTGCTTGCATTCGAGGACCACCTGTCGGGTCAGTGTAGAGATATTATCTTTAGTTGGGAGAGACTGTACCAACGACTGCAGGTCGGCCAGAGTGATAGGAGCAGAGGCCGCAATGGCAGGAGGCACTACCACATCACAATGCATAAAGAGCGGAAAAGTGGTGGGGTGGCATCCAAGCTGCAGGCTACCTCCTGGTGTGTGGGAGGCAATTGAGGGCCAGGAGGGGGCGAGGGTGATGGCCCCTGGCTGGAAGGTGCAGAGGCCGGAGGGGAGGCAGCTAGTGCAGACCCTGCAGGAGATGATGAGGCAGAATGTGAGCCAGCAGCCCAGGAAGAGTCAGACACCCATGGGGGGGAAGGTGACCCAGCTGCCAGGCCAGCAGGTAATAGAGATGGTGGCGGTAGGAAGGCAGGAGGTACTTGGGGAGACCCTGGGGGAGAAGTCCCCTCGGGTCTCAGGAGAGGGACATCCAGATGCATCATAGCTTTAGTGCCCATCCAGAAGGGTGGGGATGGGCCTAGTGGAGGCTGTAGGTGAGGTACCGTGGGGGTTAACAGGGTATCCCCTGTGAGCAAGTCCAATGTGGGGGGACCGCTGACAGGAAGCACCTCCATGGCTGGGGGTCTCTCAGGGGATCCTCTTACCTGGCTCCGTGAGGGTCCAGGCTCTAGACCGCACACCAGCAGAGCGGGAGCCACGTCAGAAAGGTGGGCCTGCTGCGTGCCGCCATCTTGCGACCTGGGAGAGCCGGAGGGCTGGAGAGCAGGGGCAGGAGCCGTAGGACGCAGCGCTTCAGAAGGGATGGCCGTAGGAGCACTGGAACGCTCCGGAGGTGAGCAGTGATGATCCCGAGGGCGGGCACACTCCTCTTCAGTGCGGCCTTGTATCAGAGCCGTGGCTGCCGGAGGGGCCGTGCGTGTACCGCTCCGCTGTTCCAAGATGGCGCCGGGCATCAGAGCAGGCAGCGGGGTCTCCGTGCGGGAGGGCTGGGCCCGGGTAAAGTAAGTGTTGAGAGACATGGGAAGTGGTGGGGGAATGCCAGAGACCTTCTTCTTTTTGTTCCTCGATCTATTCCCCATAGGCACGGCACAAGAAGGGCAAAAATAGCTAACGGCAGGCAGGAGCTCCTCAGCAGCACGTCCTCATACAACCATGGCTAGACACGCCCCCCTAAAGTAAATTTTTTAATGGGCGAGAACACACCCAAAATCTGTCCCAACAAAACTTTGCTTTGCATCCTGCCATTTCTCCCAACTGTTCTTTTTCTACCTGCTTATAAGGCATGCCTACACTAACTTTTTAATTCCATAAAGGGGTACTCCGCCCCTAGAAATCTTATCCCCTATTAACGCATGCCTACACTCACTTCCTAATTCCTAAAAGGGGTATTTAATTTTTCATTTTTACGGACCACTGTTTCAAAAATCTGTCAGACACCTGTGGGGCGTAAATGCTCACTGCTCCCCTTATTTCATTCCGTGAGGGGTTTAGTTTCCAAAATGGGGTCACATGTGGGGGGGGGTCCATTGTTCTGGCACTATGGGGGCTTTGTAGACACACGAGGCCTTCAATTCCGGACAAATTTTCTCTCCAAAATCCCAATGGCGCTCCCTTCCTTCTGAGCAGTGTAGTACGCCCGCAGAGCACTTTACATCCACATATGGGGCATGCTCTTACTCAGAAGAAAAGGCGGTTACAAATTTTGGGGGCCTTTTTTTTCCCATTTTCCCTTGTGGGAATGAAAAATTTAGGGTAACACCCGCATTTTAGTTAAAAAAATGTTTTTTTCATTTTCTTATCCAACTTTAATGAAAAATTGTCAAGCACCCGTGGGGTGTTAAAACTCACTATACCCCTTAATACGTTTCGTGAGGGGTGTAGTTTCCAAAATGGGGTCACACGTGGGTATTTATTTATTTATTTTGCGTTTATGTCAGAACCACTATGAAATCAGCCACCCCTGTGCAAATCACCAATTTAGGCCTCAAATGTACATAGTACACTCTAACTCTTGAGCCTTGTTGTGTGTCAGCAGAGCATTTTACGCCCTCTCAGGAGAAATTGTGTTACAAATTTTGGGGGTCTTTTTTTCCTTTTACCTCTTGTGAAAATAAAAAGTATGGGGCAACACCAGCATGTTAGTGTAAAAATGTTAATTTTTTTACACATACAGGCTGGTGTAGACCCCAACTTTTCCTTTTCATAAGTGGTAAGAGGAGAAAAACATGTGTGTGTGAGTGTGTGTGTGAGTGTGTGTGTGTGTGTGTGGGGGGGGGGGGGGGGCAAACCTCCAGCTGTTGCAAAACTACAACTCCCAGCATGCACTGACAGACAGTGCATGCTGGGAGTTGTACTTTTGCAACATCTGGAGGCACACTGGTTGGAAAACCTTCAGTTAGGTTCTGTTACCTAACTCAGTATTTTCCAACCAGTGTGCCTCCAGCTTTTGCAAAATTGCAACTCTCAACATGTACTGATCTGCTTAGTGATCTCCAAACTGTGCCCCTCTAAATCTTGCAATACTGCATATCCCAGCATGCCCAAACAGCTGTCTGGGCATGCTGGGAGTTGTAGTTTTGCAACATCTGAAGGACTACAGTTTAGAGACCACTGTATAGTGGTCTTCTAACTGTAGCCCTCCATATGTTGCTAGGCAACAACTCACTGGCTTCCATAGGATCGCGCATCAGGGAGATGCACCAGGGAGCCATATCTCATCGCTGCCCGCCCGGTAAGTGACCTCTGGCGCCGATGACCACCAGTTTCCTCACTCTTCCAGGACAAAAGTCGGTGGACAGAGCGGGGAACCGAACTCTAACTCCCCCACCCCCGAACTGCTGTTGGTCAGTCGTCTCTGACCGACCAATAGCAGGAATAGGAGGGGTGGCACCCCTGCCACCTTACTCCTATGCCTTCAGGGGGATCGGGGGTGTCTTAGACACCCCCGATCCTCCTTATTTTCCCGGTCACTGGAGACCTGTATGACCCGGAATTGCCGCAGATCGCCGGTCTGAATTGAACTGATCCCTGACATGGGTGGGGGGGTTCTCAGGACCCCCCCAGGGGTTTGCACGTGATGCCTGCTGAGGCATGCTTTGGACACTTAAAAAAAAAATTCACAATTTTTCACAGACAGAAATAAAATAAATGAGTCAAACAAGTCAAAGAACGGTTTAAAAACAGGGGAACTTTATTATTAATAAAATGTTTGTGTAGGGGATTTATGTAACCTTCCATCACTCACAAAGAGCGTACAGTAACTAACTCAGGACAGGAAAAACCTCCAGAGGGGAGGAAACCTGTAGGGAATCCATGGCTACTGTATTGCCCTTCCTCTGGGCATACTAAAGGAGGTTACCTCTAGAATTTGGGCAAAGTGTCTGTGTATGTGCGTGATTCGAGGGTTTATGCCTTCATCCAACTTCTTGCTGTAAGTCCGGAATTATGTGCCTTATTACAACGTCTTGATAGTCCGGAAATGCTACTCCACATCCTGGAAATAGTGCATCTAAGATAGGAAAACAAAAGATAGATTATTTACATGGTTATTATAGAAATGCACATGGAACTGCACTAAAGACCTTTTGGACACAACAATGTGACACTTACCAATCACAGTGATGTATTCAACTTCACATTCCCGCGCGCCTACAGTGTCCAGCATCGGCCCCTCACTGATGAAGAATGAGCAGGAGCTGTGTTATTTCTGCTCAGTGCTGCTCTCTGGTGGACAATGGTTATGACATCACATGTGTGACACGCTGTTACCTCCTGGGAGTTCTATTTGAGCAGTGCTGCTCTCTGATTGGCTGAAACCTAAAAAGCTTTTTAACATATTCTGCATGACTGTTACCTAAGGGATTTTTTTTTTTAGCATTTTTTAAATAAAATGACACTACTCCCTGTGGGTGTGTTATATTTGTTTATACTCAGTATTTGTAATATCATTTGCTGTCAGGGCATGCTTGGAGTTGTAGTTTTGCAACACCTGGACAGACGTCTGTCGGAAGGGGGGGAGGGGGGGGAGACCACCAAAGATAAGGCAATGTGGGCTTTGAAAAACGCCACAGATAGATTGCGTTTAGTCCCAGCCTAAGCCTAGGAACAGACACAATTTTTGTTTGAGGTTTATTTGGTAAATAATAAAAATAAACACACCACAACAACTGCGCCCTCATTTCTATTCTCCCAAGACGCCATCTTTGTGTAATTTTTGCCAAACCCACTGGAGGAAATTTATCAAAACCTGTAAAGAGGAAAAGTGGTTGCCCATAGCAACCGGATAGTTTCTTTAATTTTTATGTGGTGGGCAGGAGAGAGTAATTGTGTTTAGGGTGTTGTAGTGGTAGTGTAGGGTCTGTTGGTATTAACCCTAAGATGTCATGATGCCAGGGCGAGGTTTCCTTAGTGTTAATAGTCCTACCGCCAACCGTCCAAGAAACGGTAGGGAGAATAACGGAATATCCACAGCAGATTTTATGAATAAACTGAAGAACTTTACTTGAGGATTTTATACAACAGTCTTCAAACATAACAGTCTCTCTAGAGTTAACCGGGATACAGGTTCCTCACAGGTTGTGCTGGGACTCTGAAGCAATGAGCTTTGATGCAGGCCACTGTGCTACTAATTATAATATTTTAGCTGGTAGTAGTCACACAGGATTAGGTAGTTTGAGCTTTGGTAACTCACGTTTTAGTGGCTGCTGGATCTTAGGCTTTGGCCTAGCTGACTTGAATTGATGCTGATGAGATTTGTGCTGCTTGATAGTCCGAAACTAAGAGAGGCAAGAGCTAAGAGAGTGAATTGATTGACTACATCCCCTTATATATTAAGGAGGCTGGACAAAGCTCATTGGCCGGCAAACCTGTAAGTCCTGACCCAGTGAACTCTGGGTACATCACATGACCCTGTAAGGTCCTTAAACCATAGTACAATCCTAATTAAAGGCACGTGACCTGCTAAGGTCCTATACATAATATTTCCTATACATTAAATATATATATATGAACACAATTTACATGAGGCGACCAGGGGTAAGCCCTGCAAGAGTGCCCTATGAGAGTGAAGGAACTCTGGCTGAGGGGACTTTAGACAGGGACAGGACCAAGTCCTGTACCGGGACACCACATTTAAAAATGAAAAGTGAAAGAAGCGATCTGATTGGTTGTTATGGGCAACTGGTCAATTTTCCTCTGCACAAGTTTTCTGTTTCAATAGTTTTTATTGAAAAGTATTTTCAGTGATTTACAAACAAACTTTCAAGGTACAAGAAATAAACAAGCAATCTGCCTTAGAATCACTTAAGGAGTAATGGGTATGTAATGGTTGCACCGCGGTGTCTGAGAGCAGTCGTACAAGACATAGTATGACAGTTATCAATCGTTTTACCTAACAAGCAGCACACACCGCAATCCAAATCACCACTTTGACCGTTGCTGCAAACTGGCCAACAATGAAGGCAAATGAAGTATACCGAACAAGACAATGGGATATAACTAGGGGGTTGGAATGAGAGGAGAGATGAGGAGGAGAGGGCAAAGGAGGTGATAGAGAGAGAAAGGGAGGGTGAAGGAAAGGGAAGGTAGGAGGGAAAAGAGGCGTATTAGAGGGGAGAGAAGGGAGAAGAAGCAGAATAGGTGCTACAGTTGAGTATGTGTCATTCACCGGCTTTTGTACAATGCCTAAACAATTTTCATAACATCTCATCCAAGGAATCTGAATAACATAGCATTTCCTATCTCCTTTTAATACAGAACATGCAATTTATACTCCATCCTATTCATGAAGTAAGGTGAGCAAATCGAGATTTTATCCAAGCTTCCCACATTTTTGCCACGTTGGTGATGGTGCCTGTGTTCAAGTAGACTGCCCTCTCACATTTATATGAAAAGTTCAATAAAGCGACCAATTCTGCAATAGGGGGTGATGTGGCAGATTTCCAATGTCGAGTGATTACCAACTTGGCTAAGATCAATATTTTAATCATCAGACATCGGCAATCGGGTGGTACTGTTTGGATGTCTAATAACAACAAGGCCATCGCAGGCGTTATGGATATGTCACATTCAAAAATCTCCCTCAACATTATACCAACCTCCCTCCAATATTCCTCAATCTTCGGGCAAGCCCACAAGATATGTAACAAAGTGCCCTTGGCACCACACCCTCTCCAGCACTCCGAGGATGTTCCTGGGTAGATGACCTGTAGTCTGTCAGGCGTTAGGTACCATCGTAGTCTGGATTTAAAAAATGCCTCTAGGTGTGTCACTGAGGGTAACGCCCTTCTCGCCCATTTACAAGCGCCCAGCCATTCCCCATCAGTAATGGTCCTTGACAGGTCTTTCTCCCAAGATTTATAGGGTGCATGTGTGGACAGGGGCCTAGTACTTTCCAAAAGGTCGTATATGGGGCGTAGACCCTTGAATGGTGTGGTCATCAGTTTAAAAAGATCTTCGTTATAGTTCCATGCATGGTGCGTGTATGATCCCAAGCAATGTCTAATTTGTAGGAATTTGTAGAAATCCCTAGTAGAGATATTGTAGTGTGCAGAGAGGGAGGTAAATGTGCGTAGTATGTTTTTGTCAAACAAATGAGATACCTGTGTGAGACCAGCTGATATCCAATCTTGTATGTCTAGGAGTGGGATAACTGCAGACAATATTAAAAGAGGAGTTGTAGAGGGGCTGTGGAGGTGTTTCTTACCCGTGTTGTTATATATGATGTGCCAGCAGAACAAACCTGCTGCTGTTAATGGGGAAATGTGCTGTGGAATACTAAGGGACCATATTCGATAGAATAAAAGGGACTTTAAATCTCCATTATCACATAAATATTTCTCAGCCTGTAGCCACGGCAGTCGCGCCCCCTCACTCCAATAATGTTTCAATTGTGTTGTCAGAGTAGCTAAATAGTATGCGTACGGATCAGGTAAGCCCACCCCTCCTCTATCCTTGTGTTTACTCAGAAGTATTTTGGATATTCTTCTACGCCCCCCCTTCCATATGTAATCCAAGAGCATTTTAGATATGCGTGTGAAAAAGGAGGTCGGAAGAAGGATAGGCAGGGTTCGGTATAGATATAGTAACTTGGGAAGTATTGACATTTTAAAGGCTGGAATCTTGCCTAACCACGACACCTCCACCCTGCCCAATCTGTCAAGATCCTCTTTAAAGGTATGCAGAAACGGGATATAATTGGAACTATATAGCTGCGGGACTGACGGTGTAACCTGAATGCCTAAGTAGGTGATGCTGTCAGACTTCCAGTCAAGAGGATATGTATTTTTTAACTTTAGTAGGGTGTGGCTGTCTAGATGTATTGGCAAGGCTTGTGTCTTGGACATATTTAGTTTATAGTAGGATACTGCACTATACTTCATGATAGTGTCAACGGCCCCCGCCAGGGAACACTCTGGGTCTTCCAATGATAGGATTATGTCATCCGCATACATAGATATGAGATGTACATCAGGGCCAAGTCGTACCCCTCTTATTGCAGAATTAAGTTTGAGCGCTATAGCCAGAGGTTCTATACATAGTATAAACATTAGAAGTGAAAGTGGACATCCCTGGCGGGTGCCATTACCCAATGAGAAGCTGTTAGAAAGCGTACCATTTGAAAACACTCTCGCGTTTGGGGAAGAATATAGTGCTTTAATCGCTGTTACAATAGGGCCCTTAATACCCATGGCTTCCAAGACCGCAAATGCAAAAGACCAGTTCAGACGGTCAAATGCTTTTTCAGCATCTAAAGCTAGAAGGACCGACGCCATGCGTTTCGAGTCCAGGTAATGTACTAAATTAAGGATACGTCTTGTGTTCTCATATGCCTGCCGTCCTCTAACAAAGCCCACCTGATCAACCGAAACCAGGGTAGGAATCAAGGGAGCTAATCTATTTGCTATCAGTGTGGCGTATATTTTTGCATCTATATTTAAGAGCGAAATAGGCCTAAAGTTGCAAGGCCTATCAGGAGGTTTGCCCGGCTTCGGGAGGGTAACTATTAGGGCTTCTTGGTTCTCCTTCGGTAAGGAGCCTTTTTGCATAGCTTCATTAAAGAAATTTGTGGCATGGGGCGTTATGATATGTGAAAAGGACTTGTTATAGCATGCCGTCAGCCCATCAGAACCGGGAGACTTGCCTATAGGTAAACCTCTAATAGTTTTAGTGACCTCCGTGTGGGTAAAGGGAGCATTAAGTGAAGTTAGTTGGGTATCATTCAACGAGGGAAGGGGAAGATCCTGTAGAAATGAGGCAATTTCTGCTATCGTTGGCTGAGGGATGCTTTGATCCTGGGAAAGGTTATAGAGGGTTGCGTAGTAACCCATAAAGCTGTATGCAATATCTTTAGGGGATTGGAGTTTGTAGGTGTGCGATGGATCCCATAAGAAAGGAATTCTAGTTTTTGCACGTTTGTGTTTGAGCCTATTCGCTAACACTCTACCTGTTTTGTTGTCAAAGTGGTAATATTGGGCCTTCAGTTTATTCATTTGTCGAGCGTGATGATCTAGAAACAAAGTGCGAATTTTCTCCCTAACACCTTTCAGTTTTGCCGCCTGTGTCGCACTTGGGTGTTGCTTATTCGCCTCTTCCAATAGTCTCTGGTCAGCCAATAAACTGTCCAAGTGCCGGGACCTTTCTTTCTTTACAATGTGTCCTAATTTTATCAGGGACCCCCTAATGACTGCTTTGTGCGCGTTCCACACCGTGCTATGAGCCAGACCTATATGTGCATTTAAAGTGAAGTATTGGTCAAGTTCTGAAGCTATAGTTTCCCTGTATTTATCATGTCTGATTAGATATTCATTACACCGCCACAAGTAAGTAGGTGTAGTCGCCATTTTCTCAGAAATGGTCAATGTGATAGGTGTGTGATCTGACCATTTGAAAGGTTCAATCGTGGCAGACGTAACCGAGTCTAAAAGACATCTACCCACTAAAGACAGGTCAATACGAGAGTAACTATTAGAAGGGACTGAGTAAAAAGAGAAGTCCCTTTCACCAGCATGTAGTAGGCGCCATACATCATATACTTCTTCAACATGTAATAAGGATTGTAGTGATATAGCTCGTCTCTTGCTAAGAGAGGATACATCTATGTCTGCGTCAGGGACTGCATTGAAATCCCCTATTAATAGTAGATGACCCTGAGCATGAATGCGAAGCTTACGAAAGACCTTTTTTAGGAAACCTAATTGGCCTCTATTAGGTGCGTATACAGACGCTATTGTATAGTTAACATTATTGATGTTGCATACTATAATCACAAATCTTCCCAGTGGGTCAGAAATCTCAGACAGTAGTTGAAACGCTAGGGTATCCCTGACTGCAATGAGCACACCCCTCGACTTTGTGTGGTAATGAGAATGAAATACATAAGGAAAGTTTTTATGTCTAATCCTAAATGCATCTTCACATACTAAATGCGTCTCTTGTACACACAATATGTCCCCAGCCAACTGTTTGGCTTCCGCCCACAAATAGGACCGCTTTAGCGGAGTGTTCAGTCCATTAATATTAATTGATACGACCTTTATAGTCATAATGAGTCCTCGTGATGCTTAAGATGAGATCTTCGTCGACTAGGATAAGATGCGGTGAAAAATCGTGACAGTTCAGCGATCCATGTTCTGCTGGAGCACCTGTAAAGAAAGGGGAGAAGAAGGGGGAAGGGGGAAACGCAAACAAATAAACAATAGAGAAACGGCTGGCCCGAGCCAGAAAAACTGGATATGTCCAGGGACGGGTGATGAATATTCCTCTTCATCAGGTGTGGAGGGGGAGAACAGGTAGTCCTCTGTGAGCGGAACAAGACTGCAAAGTCCAGGGCCAAGCTCCACAGCAGTTAACGCATTCCCTGTTTCTTTTTTCCAGCCAATTGCCAATCAGGATCCACTCTATCTGGAGGGGACGTTGTCTGTGATTCTGGAATCTTCACAGGGATTCCCCATGCAGTAAGCTGTTTAATACCTTCCTCTAATGAGCAAATCACATGCATTTTTTTCGTTTCGGTGTACCAGCAGGGGGGTGGGGAATCCCCATTTGTAAAGAATAGAACGGTCACGAAGTGCAGATGTTATTGGTGCCAGGTTTCTGCGTATTTGCAAAGTCATTGCTGACAGATCGGTATATAGAGCAATTTTTCGATACTGATCCGGGACATTTTGGCGATCTCTAGATTTAACCATAAGGGCCTCTTTAATGTGGAAGAAATGCACCCTGGCAAGTACATCCCTTGGTACATCGTCGGCCAGGTGCCTCGGTTTAGGAACACGATGCGCTCTGTCCAGAAGCAGCTCAGTCAGGGTTGCCTCAGGTAGATAGCTTTCCATAAGAGAAGTAAGGTAGGCATTAAGTTCTTTTGGAGGAACAGTCTCTGGGATGCCCCGGAATTTGACATTATTCCTCCTCGACCTGTCTTCAATGTCAGCGACCTTTGCACGTAGCGCTGTCACGTCAGACTCCAGATCATAATGAGAATCTATGAGGTCGTTGTAAGATTTAACCAGTGAAGCCATTTTCGTTTCCGTATGGTCCACCCTTTGTTCCACCTCTATGATAGCAGAGCGGATTGGTTGCAAGGTATGGAGCAAGTTGTTGGTAATGGACGTGTTCAACAATAGCAACATGCGTTTCAAAGATACTTCTGTTACAGGTACCTCCGATGCAGGCACCTTGCTGAAGAATTCCTCCCCCGCAACTTGGAAGGCTTCCACTAGTGGGTTAGCCTCATCTGGCTCCGTGCTGGCCTCTATGCGTGGTCTTTGCCTTAGCAGGCTGTCTGTGGCTGAGTATGGTGATGCAGGAGCTGAGGCGCCACGCTGGTTCAGCACATTGCCGTCTTTAGTAGGGCTATTATGTGGGGACGGCGAAACAGCATCTCGGCTTTCCGCCATTGTATCTGCTTCAGAAGGTAAGGAGAGGCTGCGTCTAGCATTAGACAGGGAGTTTTGAATGTCTGACCTGCTGCCGAAGTCCCCGCTTCTCCTGTGGTGCGGGGAGGACGCCTCCACGCCATCTTGTGAGGCCCGGAGTTGAGGCCGTGTGTAGAAGACTGTCAGCTTACGGGGCTGGCGGCCCGCTTTCCCTCTCCTCCGGGTGTACATGTTCGACTGCGGGTGCTCCGATGGCTGGAAATGTACAAAGTGAGCTCAATAACTCTGTGTGAGCGGGTATTTGTCGCTTATGAAGTTGCTTGCTGCAGGAGCTCAGATCTCAGGCGGCCATCTCGCTCCGCGGCCAGACCACGCCCCCCTCTGCACAAGTTTTCATACATGTCCCCCAATGTGTATTACTATTATGATAATAGACTTACCTCCCAACCGTCCCGGATCTGACGTGTTCTGCTTCTGTGATTTCCTGTGATGCACGGAGCCTCAGTGTGATCCCTACTCACAGTACAGAGCGAAGCCCCAGGAGATCATGGAGTGTCTGCTCTATCATGTCATCTCCCCTGAGCTAAGAGGAAGCACTCATTGGTCCTGCAGCCTGGGAAAGGCACCTGCATCAACCAATCAGAGGCTTCCTGTTACAGGGGGCAGGGGGAGATGCTGCAGATGGATCAGCTACTTAACCCCTAAAGTACATTTTTTTCTTATTCAAAATCTTTATTAATTTTCAATAATTTTCAATAAACAAAAAAACAATAACAAGGCACGACAGTGACAGAGGCACAAGGTGTTAAGCATGGCCTCAATGCAAGATAAAAAAACAGAATAAGTCATAAAGACCGTGCATGGCAGAAAGTGCGGTCAGCACTAGGGAGTCCGTTACTTGCGCAACAGACAGGAAGGACATCATGTCAAAGCAATCAGTATACTCAACAAGGAACACCAACTTAGAATATGTAATAACCACATCAATGCTAAAGCGGCAAGGTTCAGAAGGGAAAGAATAGAGGGATATAGATAAAAAGTGAAGAACAGAAAAATAAGAGGGTATGTAAAACACAGAAACAGGCAGACATGACGACATACAGAGACAAGGGTCTTACAGACAGACAAGAAACAACAAGAGAAGTAGGGTGGGAAGGTTACCAAGACAGACGAGAGAAAGCGTAGCCAAAAAAGGGTCATGGCGTCACAGAGGATCCCAAGGCCAATAGGTCACGGTACTCGGAGGTAGACTGGAAGGATGACCAATCATACCACGTTTTGGTACATCTTTCATTTTCTGCAGGGGTCAAGGCAATTAACTCCTCCATGTGCTGAAAATAATTCACCTCTGCAAGCCATTCCCCAACAGTCGAGGGCGTGGAAGACCTCCATTTATGGGGAATAACTGACTTAGCAGCCTGCAGAAAATAGCGTAAGAGAGATTTCCGGAAGGAAGTAGCAGAAATGTCAAACATGAAGAGCAGGACTGCCTCAGGGGAATCCGAAACAGTCACACCGGTGATATCGTGAGTGATAGAGCGTACTGAAGTCCAGAATGGACGCAGTGAGGGACAACATCATCAGATGTGCCACATCGTACCAGTCGCTTGTCCACAACGCCAACAAAGGTCAGAGACTGACGGGTACAATCGATGCAACTGCTCCGGAATCCTATACCAGCGGGAGAGTATTTTGTAGTTCGGCTCTGGTGATCTGTTAGGTATGATTGACTTATGTGAAAGGTGAAAGCAACATAGAAATGTTTTAGATGTATGTATTCAAAAGGCTTACGGGGATGGGGAGGTTCAACTGGACGTATGTCAGCAAGGGGCAATAAGCCCTCAGAAGACAACACGTAAAAAAAACGGAGTGGGTCAGATTTGGAGCTCCCCACAGCTTGAAGAGTTTTTAAATGATCTTAATACCAACACATGGGGACTTCATTTTACTCATACTATCTTTCACAATAATGCAGAATTCCTAGATGTTGTCGTATTTCATGACGAAGCCAAAAGACTAAGCACTCGCACTTTTTTCAAGGAGGTAGATAACAATAGCTATTTGGACTTTTCTAGCTCCCATTACAAAAAATGGATTTCTAACATCCCGTAAGGTCAGTTCAAGCGAATTAGACGGAACTGCTCTTCTTTGGAAGATTTCAAACTCCAGAGCAACACTCTTAAAACTCGCTTTAAAGCGAAGAAATATCCTAAGGCCATTATAGAGTCGGCATACAAGAAGGCTAGCTTACAGACACAGGCCGAATGTCTGTCTAAAACACCACGCAACAATTCCAAAAACTATGACTGGTCCTCCAATTTTATTACCACCTTCACACGGGAACATACGCAGGTTAAGGAAATTCTATCCAAACACTGGTCGATCCTATTAAAAGATCCCTACCTATGTGACATTTTACCCCACAAACCCTCGGTCACTTTTAGACGTGGGCGCACTCTACGCAATATAGTCGCCCCTAGCAGACTAAGAGCTGCTACTTCTGGCCAGACTAATAATTTTTTGACCAGTATAGGTAGCTATCAATGTGGCATCACAAGATGTAAATGTTGTGCCAATATTAATAATCGCTTTAAAAAATTCACGTCCACCAAAACAGGCGAGCATTTTAATATCAAAACCTTTTTAAACTGTTCCTCTCAATATGTGATATATCTACTGGAATGCCCTTGCAAACTCCAATATGTGGGCCGTACCGTCCGTTGCCTACGGGAAAGAATTAACAAACATCGTAGCAACACCGTTCATGGTTTCTTGCTACACAGTGTCTCCAGACACCTGCTTCAGGTACACAAGCAAGATTTCCGATGCATTACGGTTACACCTATTGAAGGCATCTCAAAAGAGGACCCGCAAAGATTCAGTACATTGAGGAAAAGAGAGAACTTTTGGATCTATAAACTCAAAACTCTTGCACCCGGAGGCCTTAATGAACTTATTGAATGCTCCCTGTAATCCTCACCAATATTATTATTATCTGTCCACAGGGTTATCTGTTTCTCTTGTATCAATTACTCAATATTTGTTATATATACTTTTGGTCCAATATTTACTCACTAATTTATCGAGTGTTTACATTTTAACATATTTTGCATCTTATTTACCGTGTGCTTCTATGTGGTTTTACTAACATCCCAACACTGCGTATTTATAATGGGTTTGTTTACTCCATATCTCTAAATTTTATATTTATGACATTTATATTTATATTGATTTCCCTTATGTTAATATTGATTTTATATCCATAAATTTTTTTACCATATTTTCCTATATACTGTTATTCTTTTATCTAATTTACCATAGACATTTGGGCTTCTGCTTTATATGTCACACTCTTTTCGACGAGGTTGTTGGTGATTTATTGCCCCCTTACGTCCGGTTTTATTATCATTATATTAAAACCATCTTATCTATTTTATTCTACACTTCTATGTGTATACTTGTCATAGACAGCTATGGTTTTGTTACCACTCATATATTCTTACATTTTGGTTATGTTACCCCTATGCCCTGATTTATTATGGCTCTCTAGACACGCTTCATCTGATAATCATGGGTCTATGATCCATTTCTATTAATCTCCCTTTTCCTCTCCCCCTCCTTATTCCCCCCCCCCTCTTTTTCTTTACATTTTATTATTTCTGGCAGTCCATTTGCAACTGCTGTAGGCCCTTAACTTTTAGCCCACCCCTATGAGTGTTTTTCTAGTTCTAATCGCGCTGCCTATTTATCATGTTCCGCCCCTTTTGTCACGGGGTAGGGCTAGTAACTCCGACCTTCATAAATGACGGCCTCGCTTCCATCGTCCCATTCATAGCAACGCGTCCCTAACAACCAGCAGGGACGCGTCGCTTCCTGCAAACAGCGCGGCAATGCCAGCTGATTGGCCGGACCGCGCAGTCCGCTGATGGGTCAATGCAGCTGTACGTCGCTGATTGGCTCTATCCCCCCGCCTCCCATGTGGTTAGCGACGCGTCCCTAGCAATAATCTCGGGATGAGCGCTGCCGTTATCTGCACTTATATATGTCGCTGCTTCAATGCAGCATCACAGAACATCCACCCCTTTAGCCTACCATGGTTCACACTATGCAATTGTACATCCTTTCCTTACTATATTTTCATGTTTTTATGATTGTTGATTCTATGCTAGGTGTGTAAGGGCAACACCTGTAGTGACCTTTGACCATTCTAGCCATGCCCACTTTGCGTATTTGGCGCCTGTTCACATTGTATTTAAACTTGCCATGTGTCCTATGTATGTTATGCTGATCTGATGAAGAGGGGTTTACCCTCGAAACGCGTCATCTTGTCCATTTTATTGTTTTTTTTAAATAAAATGTCCTGCTGAGGACTTTCCTATTACCTTTGGCATCCGCCTCATCTGTCTACAAGAGTCTGCAGCGCCATACCTGAGGGTTTTTTCCTGCTCTTCTTCTAATATTGACTCCCAGGACGACTTGTTTCCTCCTGCAACCCATCGGCATAGCAGCGACTCGCACTACAGTACCCAGATTATATCGTGGGTGATATGCTTTTTTGCATAGATCTCAAGGATCTTTCATCTATAACCCATTGCCTCCGGTGTTTTTGAGCTAGCAGCGCCTGGATTATCAGTGGTCCTTCTTCCTCTACCTCCTCGCAAAGTAAGATTAAGGTCACCACATAAGACAACAGTGCCCCTAAGTAGCGGGAGAGCAACATCAATAAAGTCAAGCAAAAAGGGGATCTGTTGGAGATTCGGGCAGTAGACATTAAGAATCGTGAATTTGTGTCCCCCAATACTTAAAGAAAAGATAAAGTAACGTACATCCGGGGCAATCGTACAGTTCAGAACCTGATGGGGAAGAGACTTGTGAATGGCGATCGCCACCCCACAGGATCTGGACAGAGGATTGTCAGCACAGAACCAGGAGGTGTAGTGTGGATGTTTGAGAGAGGGTGTGTGGCCTACCTTAAAATGTGTCTCTTGAAAACATACCAGATGAGCCCGTTGCTTGTGACAATGGTGAAGGATCTGAGCCCTTTTTTCCGGGGTGTTGAGACCTTTTTGCATTAAAAGAAATAATCTTTAGATCTGCCATGAGAAACTCAGAGAAACCGAGAGAAAACAAAAAAACCAGAGTTAGTACAGGAATGAGGTGCTATTATAGGGGGTCAGATAAAAAAAAAAGGGGGGGGGGAAACAAAACACAGGGATAAGACAAGGGGGAAAAACAAAAAGGAGCAACACAAAATGAGAACAAGTACACAACAAGAGCAGCAAACACCTACACAAGACAGACCAACAAAACAAGAGAGAAGAGAAAGAAGAAAAGAAAAAAGAGGGGTAACGAAATAAGCAGTAGACAGACAGAGAGAAGAGACTACTGCTGCGGAAACTAACAAGAACAATAAGTAGTAAAGGAGGGAAGAAGTCCCAAGGACCAGATCGTCCCCAGGAGCCCTATACCTATAGGGGGGTAAAGTTAGTCAGGTAGCGAGAGAGACAGAACCCACTACACTGCCGAATATGTAACAGTAGCTGAAAAGAGCCCAAAAGTGCTAGAGGACAATGAAAATGAGTCAGATGAAAAGGGGGGAAAACATACAAAAAGCACAATTAGAGGCACTGGGGAGAGAATAGTGACATTACAGTTTCTAATACAATAATCCCAAATCCCCAAATGGCAACTATCAGTAGCACCAGAAGATAACATTAATAAAAATGAGCACTCAACTGCTAAATAGCACATTTCTAGTGGAAAGATCAAGTGGTAAGTTGCGAGGCCCTACGAGAAGCAGGAGCCACCGAGGGCAGCTGCGACTGGTGAGACTGAGGGGCCACTCGGGGTCCGCAAGAGTTTCTAGGAGGGAGTCCAGAGCGAGGGGCTCTCGCCGGAGGTGACGTAGGGGGCGGGACTGGCCGTTGGAACGGAGGGGAATGCAACATAGGCCATTCCGGAAGCACCACCTCAGGTAAATCCAGGGCTTGGAGAAAGCTGGGAAGATCCTCCGGAGAGCACAGGGACACCACGCGCCCCCTATTGCGCACTGTGAGGGAGAAAGGAAAACCCCAGCAGTACGGAAAGTCCCTGTCACGCAGGACCTGCAGAAGGGGCTTAAGAGCAGCTCGTTGGGCCAGTGTATGGCGTGAGAGATCGGGGTACAACTGGACAGGGACGTCCTTGTAGGTGATCTGTCGACGTCTTCTCGCACGTCGCAAAATGTCCTCCTTCAGGGCATAAAAGTGTATCCGGCAGATTACGTCTCTTGGATTGCGGTCGTCAGAGCTCGGTGGGCGCAGAGCTCTATGTGCTCGGTCCATCTCTATGTGCGCCTCAGGAGGCCTGTCTAGGAGGTCATTGAAAATAGCAGGAAGGGCCTCCCACAGCTCCCCAGATGACACCAGCTCTGGCAAACCACGGATTCTGATGTTGTTCCTGCGGCTACGATTTTCAATGTCATCCAAGTGTTGCTGAAGATGGAACAATTGGTCAGTGTGGCCACTCACTACAGCCTGCAAAGCCTGAAGGGAGGTTAAAGTAGAGTCCTGTGTCGCCTCCACGGTCTCCACCCTGGCGGACACAGAGGAAAGTTCTGAACGTAGTTGTGCAAATTCTTGCTTGCATTCGAGGACCACCTGTCGGGTCAGTGTAGAAATATCATCTTTAGTTGGGAGAGACTGTACCAACGACTGTAGGTCGGCCAGAGTGATAGGAGCAGAGGCCGCAATGGCAGGAGGCACTACCACATCACAATGCATAAAGAGCGGAAAAGTGGTGGGGTGGCATCCAAACTGCAGGCTACCTCCTGGTGTGTGGGAGGCAGTTGAGGGCCAGGAGGGGGCGAGGGTCATGGCCCCTGGCTGAAAGGTGCAGAGGCCGGAGGGGAGGCAGCTAGTGCAGACCCTGCATGAGATGATGAGGCAGAATGTGAGCCAGCAGCCCAGGAAGAGCCAGACACCCATGGGGGGGAAGGTGACCCAGCTACCAGGCCAGCAGGTAATAGAGATGGTGGCTGTAGGAGGTACTTGGGGAGACCCTGGGGGAGAAGCCCCCTCGGGTCTCAGGAGAGGGACATCCAGATGCAGCATAGCCGTAGTGCCCCTCCAGGAGGGTGGGGATGGGCCTAGTGGAGGCTGTAGGTGAGGTACCGTGGGGGTTAACAGGGTATCCCCTGTGAGCAAGTCCAATGTGGGGGGACCGCTGACAGGAAGCACCTCCATGGCTGGGGGTCTCTCAGGGGTTCCTCTTACCTGGCTCCGTGAGGGTCCAGGCTCTAGACCGCACACAAGCAGAGCGGGAGCCACGTCAGGAAGGTGGGCCTGTTGCATGCCGCCATCTTGCTGCCTGGGAGAGCCGGAGGGCCGGAGAGCAGGGGCAGGAGCCGGAGGACGCAGCGCTTCAGAAGGGATGGCCGGAGGAGCACCGGAACGCTCCGGAGGGGAGCAGTGATGATCCCGAGGGCGGGCGCACTCCTCTTCAGTGCGGCCTTGTATCAGAGCCGTGGCTGCCGGAGGGGCCGTGCGTGTACCGCTCCGCTGTTCCAAGATGGCGCCGGGCATCAGTGCAGGCAGCGGGGTCCCCGTGCGGAAGGGCTGGGCCCGGGTAAAGTAAGTGTCGAGAGACATGGGAAGTGGTGGGGGGATGTCAGAGACCTTCTTCTTTTTGTTCCTCGATCTATTCCCCATAGGCACAGCACAAGAAGGGCAAAAATAGCTAACGGCAGGCAGGAGCTCCTCAGCAGCACGTCCTCATACAACCATGGCTAGACACGCCCCCCTAAAGTAAATTTTTTAATGGGCGAGAACACACCCAAAATCTGTCCCAACAAAACTTTGCTTTGCATCCTGCAATTTCTCCCAACTGTTCTTTTTCTACCTGCTTGTAAGGCATGCCTACACTAACTTTTTAATTTCTTAAAGGGGTACTCCGCCCCTAGAAATCTTATCCCCTATTAACGCATGCCTACACTCACTTCCTACACAGAAGGTAAATGGGACATCTTTAAATCAACTCTAAATAACTATACATCTAAATATATACGAAAGGGGAACAAATATAAACGATTAAAACTAAATCCTACATGGCTGACACATGATGTTAAAAGAGCAATAAACAACAAAAAAATAGCCTTCAAAAAATACAAATCTGATGGGTCAGCGATAACATTTAAACAGTACAAAGAGCTTAATAAAATCTGTAAGTGCTTGCTTTGGCAGCACATATACTAAAATTGGAACGATACAGAGAAGATTAGCATGGCCCCTGCGCAAGGATGACACGCAAATTCGTGAAGCGTTCCATATTTTTTCTAGGACATTATAGAAATGAACCTACAACTTGAGCTCTAAGAGGACATTTTATTGGATCATAAGTATGCTGAGATTATCTGCTTAGATGAGGGGTATTCGACAGGAGAAGAGTAGTTTCCCTTTTTACAGTTACCATTAGGGTATAGATTATCCAAAATGTTTCTTTAGTCAAACAGGAGTTACTATTAGAATTACAATAAGTATTTAAGGCCAAAAAAAATATAATTACAAATGTTTTTCTAGTATATAACCGCTTAATTTTTGATACCCAATATCTGGCTTAACCATGCAGAATTTAGTTACATAATCAGGTTATCTGTTTATTTGGTCAGATGTTGGGAAAGTTTAACATAAGGGGTGGAGGGTGACGAGAGGTGAAGACGATAAGTAGACAGTTCTAAGTCTTGCTTTGGATTGCCCACCCACTGTTCCCCATAAGTTGAGGTGGTAATGTGTTCCCTTGAGCTTTTTCAGCTGAAGGTGGTAATTTCCTCTACCAGTAACTTAAGACTAAAGGGTTTAATCCTTGGATTTACAGAATTGTACCTAATGTTAGTCATCTATATGTTTACTATTTATGATTTGTATTCTTCCCTATTAATCTTTTCTTCTTTTCTACTAGTACAACATGCCTGTGCGACCCGACCTCCTCCATCAGATCGTCTCAGTGAAAGGCCTGACGATTCCAGTCTACTTAGGGAGATCCTTTCTGGAACTTTACCTCTAGCAACAATGATCATCAGGGGTAGGAAACTGAACATTATTATGAATTCCCCTGATTCATATTCACCATGACACGTTTTTTAACACTCAATGTAAAGGGCTTAAATACAGATGTGAAAAGACGTCTTCTTTTAAAAGATCTAAAATCTAAAAAAATAGATATAGCCCTTATCCAAGAAACGCATCATGATGAATCGTGTTCTTTTAAATTTGCATCTAGATACTATCCCACAGAATTTTCTGCTACACAGGATAAAAAAAAGGGGTGGAGTGGCTGTGTTGATATCCCGCACATGTCCTTTTCAGCTTTCAAACACAATGTTAGATCCTAATGGGAGATGGGTTATAGTCTCGGGTACACTGACAGGAGTCCCTCTCACAATATGTAACACGTACGCACCCAATTCATCCCAGATAACATTCCTGAATAATATCTTTTCCAAACTGGAAACGTTACTTCCAACAACATTGATAATTGGAGGGGACTTTAACATCCCATTCTCGAGTACAACCGATAGACATTCAGTACTACATAACACACCTTCCTCAGCAGTAATACGACTTTCCACTGCCTTCCGGAAACTTGTGAGAAAATACCATTTTTTTTACCTCTATAGGATAAGTAATCCCAATAGCAGAGAGTTTACATTCTTCTCACATCCTCATTCCACCCACTCTAGAATAGACACCTTCTTTGGGAATCTTTTAGGCCTCAAATTAGTTGACAATGTTAAAATACTCCCTATAACATGGTCAGACCATGCTCCAGTGATAATGGAATTAAAATCAACTACAACGCCTAGAAAAACCTGCCATTGGAGACTGAATGAATTATTAATAAAGAAATTAGAATATAGAGATTCCATTGGAGGGTGTCTGAAAGATTACTTTGAAAGGAATGAGGGTAGTGTTACAAACAGTCATACCCTATGGGAGGCACATAAGGCGGTCATAAGGGGACACTGTATTTCGCTGTCTTCTCGGCTGAAAAAGAATTCTGCGTCTCTTACGAATGAGCTAAAAAAGAAACTAAAAAAACTGGAGGATGGAATGGTCTTATACCCCTCCTTGAGAAGGTTAAAACAGATTGTGCTCATACGAAATCAGTTGAAGGACGGTGAAATCGCCCAGGTGGAGAAAATGCTAACTTATACTAGACATACATATTACAGTAAAGCGAATAAACCTCATACCCTATTGGCCGCACAGCTAAACTCACAAAAGACACAATCAAATCCTTTTGCTATAAAAAATTCCCAGGGACAATTGCACTGTGATCCAACACAAATTGCCAATATTTTTCAGGAATATTATTCTAATTTATACAATTTATCTTCCCAACTACCCTCAGATCACACCACCAGAGATTCTATATTAAAAAAGTACCTTGATTCCTGTAAGCTCCCTAAAATGACTATATCGGATTTGACCAATCTAAACAGAGAATTTTCTCAGGAAGAAATAATAGATACTATTAAAGAACTACCAAATGGCAAGTCTCCTGGCCCAGATGGCCTTCCATACTCTTATTATAAAACTTTTTCTGAAATCTTACTTCCACATATGATCTCCCTTTTCAACTCCTTCTTAGGTGAAACTCCCATTCCGTCAAATATGTTAGAATCTTACATCACAGTCATTCCGAAGTTATTTGAAGTTATTTACAAAAATACTGGCCAACAGACTTAGCTTAATTCTTCCGAAATTAATAGATAAAGACCAAGTAGGTTTCACCTTAAATAGACAAGCTGGAGATAACACTAGACGCACGGTCGATCTCATTGAGGTAATAAATAGGACTAAGTCCTCTGGACTTGTGTTAAATTTAGACGCGGAAAAAGCGTTTGATCGCTTAAGTTGGCCTTTTATGGAATCTACCTTGCGAGCTTTTGAAGTCTCGGGACCGTTTATGACAGCGATCTCACACCTATACTCATCCCCAACGGCACGAGTTAGACTCCCTCACGCCACATCTCAAAAAATAAAAATTCATAATGAGACAAGACAGGGATGTCCTCTGTCCCCATTATTATTTGTGCTATGTATAGAACCATTAGCGGCCCTTGTCCGCGCAAATCCTGATGTTAAGGGGATAGTGGTAAAACATAGAGATTATAAGATAGCGCTATTTGCTGATGACGTATTGCTAACCATCTCTACTCCCCTGACCTCACTACCTTCCCTCCACTCCATTATCCACACTTATAGCCGTATGTCAGGATATAAGATAAATGAAGGTAAAACAGAAGCCTTACCCATTAACATACCTGACACCCAACTTTCTCTTCTTATACTAAATTATTCGTATAGATGGCAGGATAACGCTATTACCTATTTAGGTGTACGCATTACCTCTAAATACTCTGCCCTTTACAAACATAATTTTCCTCAATTCTTTAAAGACATCAAATCCCAGATGGAAAAATGGTCTGGTCTCCCGATATCCCTTATTGGCAGGATTGCAGCAGTCAAAATGTCAGTATTGCCCAGATTCCTTTATTTATTAGAAACTTTGCCAGTATTAATACCTAGGGGAGCATTAAGGGGCTTTCAATCATCCATCCTCAGGTTTGTTTGGAGGGGGGGACGCCACAGGGTGGCGTTGTCTGTCTTGACGGCCAAAAAGAACTATGGAGGACTAGCACTGCCAGACGTCTTTGACTATTATTATTCAGTTCACCTTAAAAATATTCCATCATGGTCACAATTTCGGGCATATAATAAATGGACGGACATAGAGAAGCTGTGGTCGGCCCCGGTCCATTTATGTGCTTTGATATGGGACTCAAACTATCAGGTCAATCTAAAACACTTACTTGGCCCGATGAGAACCACATTAAAAATATGGGAAACTGTCAGGACTAAATATTCATTAATGTCCCCCAACTCCCTTCTAACTCCCTTTATTTTTAATCCCTCTATTCCTGATAGTAATGATGTAGATATCATTTCCCCCTGGGTAGAGGCTGGGTTGTTTCACTTTGCAGATCTAGTGGACCCGATCAAAAGAACATTCCTAACCTTTCAAGCCCTTAGTGACAAGTTTAATCTTCCTAATGACACACAAAACTTTCTCCAAACCGTCACTTCACATGCAGGGTTAAGCTCACCTGAAGCTGCTTTCCCTAAACCAACATCCTTTGAGTTGTTGTGTAGGGGTGAGACCACCACGAGAGGTTTGATATCCTCCATTTACAATATTTTACATTCTTTCATATATCAAGATAATTGGAAACACCCCTACATGACAAAATGGGAAGAATATTTAGGCTATGAAATTCCAAGAGCCACATGGCAAACTATATGGGATAGAGCAGCGAAGTCTTCTTCCTGCGTAATACATAAAGAAAATCAATACAAAATTCTCTTTCAGTGGTATCACACACCGGAAGTATTAAACAAACTTTATCCACAAAATAATTCTAGTTGCTGGAGGTGTAGTATGGAGTTAGGTACACTACCACACATATTTTGGGATTGTCCCTCCCTGCGTCATTTTTGGTTGGAAGTGCAGTCTTTAATAGGGAAGATACTGAAACTGAAGATACATCTGAACCCAATCAATTATCTCTTAAATGTGCCCCCCCCTGGTATTAGAAAAAATAAACTCAGATTATTCCATTCCATACTCACGGCTGCAAAGTGTTTGATAGCCAAAGAATGGAAAAAGCCTACCCCTCCATCCGTACAAGCCCTAACCAATAGGATTCTGGAAGTTAGGCGGATGGAATATCTCTCTGCAATGACAGATAACAGGCTTTCTCATTTCTACGAAACTTGGAAGGAATGGGATGATTATATAGAAGACGATAACCAACACTGAATGGAGGAGAGTCGGAAGAGGTCGCATAGGCATGGATGTATTCTATATTTCATATCTTGGTCAAACAGGTACTTTATTTTTATTATTTTTATCTTTTATTTATTTTTTCTTTCTTTTCCTTCTTCTTTTCATTTTCTTTATTCCGTTTCTGGAATCTAACCAAAATAATATAGATTGCTATGTTCCTACCTAATACACACTCACGGATTTGAATGTATTGTAGATAATCTATAAATCTGCAACTCAATTCCTATAGAAACATGGCAATTGCTTCAAGCTACCTAGTTGTAGGGTTCTTGTTACAATATTGCATATACGCTTTGACAATGAACTCTATTCTTGCTGCTGCAAGATTTTTCTTTCTTTGTTATTTTTATTTTTCTATTTTATTGAATTGAAAATTGTATTGATAAAACGATAAATAAACAGTTAAATAAAAAAAATAAAAAAATCTGTAAAAATGTAATAAAAACAGCAAAAATTCTAAACGAGAGTGGCCAAAGAAAGCAAAACTAATCCTAAATATTTTTTTAGATATATAAATGCAAAAAAACCAAGGACAGAGCATGTAGGATCCCTTAATAATGATAATGGGGTGGTTTTCACAGGCGATCAAGAGAAAGCGGAGCTACTGAATGGGTTCTTTAGTTCTGTATACACTATGGAAGAAGGAGCTGACATTGGCCAGGTCAGTGCTGGTAACACATCATGTAATGTGCTGAACTGGCTTAATGTAGAGATGGTACAAGGTAAGTTAAGTGATATAAATGTAAGCAAATCTCCAGGGCCAGATGGACTACACCCAAGAGTTCTTAGAGAGGTAAGTTCAGTAATACCTGTACCCCTGTTCATGATATTTAGAGATTCTCTGGTGTCTGGTATTGTGCCAAGGGACTGGCGCAAGGCGAATGTGGTGCCAATCTTCAAAAAGGGCTCTAGGTCTTCCCCAGGAAACTATAGACCGGTAAGTTTAACGTGCATTGTGGGTAAATTGTTTGAAGGACTTATAAGGGATTACATACAGGAATACATAGGGGATAATAGTATTATAAGTGATAGCCAGCATGGGTTTACTAAGGATAGAAGTTGTCAAACCAATCTAATTTGCTTTTATGAAGAGGTGAGTAGAAGCCTTGACAGAGGAATGGCTGTGGATATAGTGTTTCTGGATTTTGCTAAAGCGTTTGATACTGTCCCTCATAGACGTCTGACAGGTAATTTAAGGTCTTTGGGTTTGGAAATTTTAGTTTGTAACTGGATTGAACACTGGCTCATGGATCGTACCCAGAGAGTGGTGGTCAATGATTCGTACTCTGATTGGTCCCCGGTTATTAGTGGTGTACCCCAAGGTTCAGTACTGGGCCCGCTGTTGTTTAATTTATTTATCAATGATATAGAGGATGGTATTAACAGCTCTGTTTCTATCTTTGCAGATGACACCAAGCTTTGTAGCACAGTACAGTCTATAGAGGATGTGCATAAGTTACAAGATGACTTGGATAGACTAAGTGTCTGGGCATCCACTTGGCAAATGAGGTTCAATGTGGATAAATGTAAAGTTATGCATCTGGGTACTAATAACCTGCATGCATCGTATGTCTT
Source organism: Hyla sarda (assembly GCF_029499605.1). Taxonomy (NCBI): domain Eukaryota; kingdom Metazoa; phylum Chordata; class Amphibia; order Anura; family Hylidae; genus Hyla; species Hyla sarda. The sequence continues at coordinate 52,079,800 of NC_079200.1, forward strand.
AGGGGGGATTAAACTGTCAGAGTCACTGGTAGAGAAGGATCTGGGTGTACTTGTAGATCACAGACTACAGAATAGCATGCAATGTCAGGCTGCTGCTTCCAAAGCCGGCAGGATATTGTTATGTATCAAAAGAGGCATGGACTCAAGGGACAGAGACATAATACTCCCCCTTTATAAAGCATTGGTACGGCCTCACCTGGAATATGCTGTTCAGTTTTGGGCACCTGTCCATAAAAGGGACACTGCAGAGCTGGAAAGGGTGCAGAGACGCGCGACTAAACTAATATGGGTGTTACGCCGAGCGCTCCGGGTCCCTGCTCCTCCCCGGAGCACTCACGGCATCTCTCTCCCTGCAGCGCCCCGGTCAGACCCGCTGACCGGGAGCGCTGCACTGACATTGCCGGCGGGGATGCGATTTGCACAGCGGGACGCGCCCGCTCGCGAATCGCATCCCAAGTCACTTACTTGTCCCGGTCCCCGGCTGTCATGTGCTGGCGCGCGCGGCTCCGCTCTCTAGGGCGCGCGCGCGCCAGCTCTCTGAGACTTAAAGGGCCAGTGCACCAATGATTGGTGCCTGGCCCAATTAGCTTAATTGGCTTCCACCTGCTCCCTGGCTATATCACATCACTTCCCCTGCACTCCCTTGCCGGATCTTGTTGCCTTGTGCCAGTGAAAGCGTTTAGTGTTGTCCAAGCCTGTGTTACCTGATCTCCTGCTATCCATATTGACTACGAACCTTGCCGCCTGCCCCGACCTTCTGCTACGTCTGACCTTGCCTCTGCCTAGTCCTTCTGTCCCACGCCTTCTCAGCAGTCAGCGAGGTTGAGCCGTTGCTAGTGGATACGACCTGGTTGCTACTGCCGCAGCAAGACCATCCCGCTTTGCGGCGGGCTCTGGTGAACACCAGTAGCCTCTTAGAACCGGTCCACCAGCACGGTCCACGCCAATCCCTCGCTGACACAGTGGATCCACAACCTGTAAGCCGAATCGTGACAGTAGATCCGGCCATGGATCCCGCTGAGGTGCCGCTGCCAAGTCTCGCTGACCTTCCCATGGTGGTCGCTCAGCAATCGCAGCAGATTGCCCAACAAGGACAGCAGCTGTCGCAGTTGACCGCCATGTTACAGCAACTTCTGCCTCTGCTACAGCAGCAACCATCTCCTCCGCCAGCTCCTGCACCTCCTCCGCAGCGAGTGGCCGCTCCTAGCCTCCGCTTGTCCCTGCCGGACAAATTTGATGGGGACTCTAGACTCTGCCGTGGATTTTTATCTCAATGTTCCCTGCATATGGAGATGTTGTCGGACTTGTTTCCTACAGAACGGTCTAAGGTGGCGTTCGTAGTGAGCCTTCTTTCAGGAAAGGCCTTGTCTTGGGCCACACCGCTCTGGGACCGCAATGATCCTGCCACAGCCACAGTCCAGTCCTTCTTCGCGGAAGTCCGTAGTGTCTTCGAGGAAACAGCCCGAGCTTCTTCTGCCGAGACTGCCCTGCTGAACCTGGTCCAGGGTAATTCTTCAGTAGGCGAGTACGCCATCCAATTTCGTACTCTTGCTTCCTAATTATCTTGGAATAACGAGGCTCTCTGCGCGACCTTTAAAAAATGCCTATCCAGTAACATCAAAGATGTGCTGGCCGCACGAGAGATTCCTGCCAACCTGCAAGAACTTATCCATTTGGCCACCCGCATTGACATGCGTTTTTTTGAGAGACACCAGGAACTCCGCCAGGAAAAAGACTTAGATCTCTGGGCACCTCTCCCACAGTATCCTTTGCAATCTACGCCTGGGCCTCCCGCCGAGGAGGCCATGCAAGTGGATCGGTCTCGCCTGACCCAGGAAGAGAGGAATCGCCGTAGGGAAGAAAATCTTTGTCTGTACTGTGCCAGTACCGAGCATTTCTTGGTGGATTGCCCTATTCGTCCTCCACGTCTAGGAAACGCACGCACGCACCCAGCTCACGTGGGTGTGGCGTCTCTTGGTTCAAAGTCTGCTTCTCCACGTCTCACGGTGCCCGTGCGGATTTCTCCTTCAGCCAACTCCTCCCTCTCAGCCGTGGCCTGCTTGGACTCTTGTGCCTCTGGGAATTTTATTTTGGATTCTTTGGTGAATAAATTTTGCATCCCGGTGACCCGTCTCGTCAAGCCGCTCTACATTTCCGCGGTCAACGGAGTTAGATTGGATTGCACCGTGCGTTACCGCACAAAACCCCTCTTAATGTGCATTGGACCCCATCACGAAATGATTGAATTTTTCGTCCTTCCTAACTGCACCTCTGAGGTCCTCCTCGGTCTGCCATGGCTCCAGCTTCATTCTCCCACCCTTGACTGGACCACCGGGGAGATCAAGAACTGGGACTCTGCTTGCCACAAGAAATGCCTCTCCCCCCCTCCCAGTCCCGTCAGGCAAGCCTCAGTGCCTCCTCCTACACCTGGTTCCCCCAAGGCTTATCTGGACTGTGCCTTGCCTTCTCATGGCCCCCGTCCTGGTGACACCCTGCCCCGTGCCAAGCTTCACCCTCTGCCCTCCCTCCCCATTCCCACTCCTGCTGTACGGCCTGCCTTTGAGGAAACCCTTCAATCACTCCCGGTGTCCTCATCCCATGGGAAGCAGTTGCCGGACAAAGAAAGGGGGAGACCTAAGGGGGGGGGGGTACTGTTACGCCGAGCGCTCCGGGTCCCTGCTCCTCCCCGAAGCGCTCACGGCGTCTCTCTCCCTGCAGCGCCCCGGTCAGACCCGCTGACCGGGAGCGCTGCACTGACATTGCCGGCGGGGATGCGATTCGCACAGCTGGACACGCCCGCTCGCGAATCGCATCCCAAGTCACTTACCCGTCCCGGTCCCCGGCTGTCATGTGCTGGCGCGCGCGGCTCCGCTCTCTAGGGCGCGCGCGCGCCAGCTCTCTGAGACTTAGAGGGCCAGTGCACCAATGATTGGTGCCTGGCCCAATTAGCTTAATTGGCTTCCACCTGCTCCCTGGCTATATCACATCACTTCCCCTGCACTCCCTTGCCGGATCTTGTTGCCTTGTGCCAGTGAAAGCGTTTAGTGTTGTCCAAGCCTGTGTTACCTGATCTCCTGCTATCCATATTGACTAAGAACCTTGCCGCCTGCCCCGACCTTCTGCTACGTCTGACCTTGCCTCTGCCTAGTCCTTCTGTCCCACGCCTTCTCAGCAGTAAGCGAGGTTGAGCCGTTGCTAGTGGATACGACCTGGTTGCTACTGCCGCAGCAAGACCATCCCGCTTTGCGGCGGGCTCTGGTGAACACCAGTAGCCTCTTAGAACCGGTCCACCAGCACGGTCCACGCCAATCCCTCGCTGACACAGTGGATCCACAACCTGTAAGCCGAATCGTGACAGTAGATCCGGCCATGGATCACGCTGAGGTGCCGCTGCCAAGTCTCGCTGACCTTCCTACGGTCGTCGCTCAGCAATCGCAGCAGATTGCCCAACAAGGACAGCAGCTGTCGCAGTTGACCGCCATGTTACAGCAGCTTCTGCCTCTGCTACAGCAGCAACCATCTCCTCCGCCAGCTCCTGCACCTCCTCCGCAGCGAGTGGCTGCTCCTAGCCTCCGCTTGTCCCTGCCGGACAAATTTGATGGGGACTCTAGACTCTGCCGTGGATTTTTGTCTCAATGTTCCCTGCATATGGAGATGTTGTCGGACTTGTTTCCTACAGAACGGTCTAAGGTGGCGTTCGTAGTGAGCCTTCTTTCAGGAAAGGCCTTGTCTTGGGCCACACCGCTCTGGGACCGCAATGATCCTGCCACAGCCACAGTCCAGTCCTTCTTCGCGGAAGTCCGTAGTGTCTTCGAAGAAACAGCCCGAGCTTCTTCTGCCGAGACTGCCCTGCTGAACCTGGTCCAGGGTAATTCTTCAGTAGGCGAGTACGCCATCCAATTTCGTACTATTGCTTCCGAATTATCTTGGAATAACGAGGCTCTCTGCGCGACCTTTAAAAAATGCCTATCCAGTAACATCAAAGATGTGCTGGCCGCACGAGAGATTCCTGCCAACCTGCAAGAACTTATCCATTTGGCCACCCGCATTGACATGCGTTTTTCTGAGAGACACCAGGAGCTCCGCCAGGAAAAAGACTTAGATCTCTGGGCACCTCTCCCACAGTATCCTTTGCAATCTACGCCTGGGCCTCCCGCCGAGGAGGCCATGCAAGTGGATCGGTCTCGCCTGACCCAGGAAGAGAGGAATCGCCGTAGGGAAGAAAATCTTTGTCTGTACTGTGCCAGTACCGAGCATTTCTTGGTGGATTGCCCTATTCGTCCTCCACGTCTAGGAAACGCACGCACGCACCCAGCTCACGTGGGTGTGGCGTCTCTTGGTTCAAAGTCTGCTTCTCCACGTCTCACGGTGCCCGTGCGGATTTCTCCTTCAGCCAACTCCTCCCTTTCAGCCGTGGCCTGCTTGGACTCTGGTGCCTCTGGGAATTTTATTTTGGATTCTTTGGTGAATAAATTTTGCATCCCGGTGACCCGTCTCGTCAAGCCGCTCTACATTTCCGCGGTCAACGGAGTTAGATTGGATTGCACCGTGCGTTACCGCACAAAACCCCTCTTAATGTGCATTGGACCCCATCACGAAATGATTGAATTTTTCGTCCTTCCTAACTGCACCTCTGAGGTCCTCCTCGGTCTGCCATGGCTCCAGCTTCATTCTCCCACCCTTGACTGGACCACCGGGGAGATCAAGAACTGGGACTCTGCTTGCCACAAGAAATGCCTCTCCCCCCCTCCCAGTCCCGTCAGGCAAGCCTCAGTGCCTCCTCCTACACCTGGTTCCCCCAAGGCTTATCTGGACTGTGCCTTGCCTCCTCATGGCCCCCGTCCTGGTGACACCCTGCCCCGTGCCAAGCTTCACCCTCTGCCCTCCCTCCCCATTCCCACTCCTGCTGTACGGCCTGCCTTTGAGGAAACCCTTCAATCACTCCCGGTGTCCTCATCCCATGGGAAGCAGTTGCTGGACAAAGAAAGGGGGAGACCTAAGGGGGGGGGGGGTACTGTTACGCTGAGCGCTCCGGGCCCCTGCTCCTCCCCGAAGTGCTCACGGCGTCTCTCTCCCTGAAGCGCCCCGGTCAGACCCGCTGACCGGGAGCGCTGCACTGACATTGCCGGCGGGGATGCGATTCGCACAGCGGGACGCGCCCGCTCGCGAATCGCATCCCAAGTCACTTACCCGTCCCGGTCCCCGGCTGTCATGTGCTGGCGCGCGCGGCTCCGCTCTCTAGGGCGCGCGCGCGCCAGCTCTCTGAGACTTAAAGGGCCAGTGCACCAATGATTGGTGCCTGGCCCAATTAGCTTAATTGGCTTCCACCTGCTCCCTGGCTATATCACATCACTTCCCCTGTACTCCCTTGCCGGATCTTGTTGCCTTGTGCCAGTGAAAGCGTTTAGTGTTGTCCAAGCCTGTGTTACCTGATCTCCTGCTATCCATATTGACTACGAACCTTGCCGCCTGCCCCGACCTTCTGCTACGTCTGACCTTGCCTCTGCCTAGTCCTTCTGTCCCACGCCTTCTCAGCAGTCAGCGAGGTTGAGCCGTTGCTAGTGGATACGACCTGGTTGCTACTGCCGCAGCAAGACCATCCCGCTTTGCGGCGGGCTCTGGTGAACACCAGTAGCCTCTTAGAACCGGTCCACCAGCACGGTCCACGCCAATCCCTCGCTGACACAGAGGATCCACAACCTGTAAGCCAAATCGTGACAATGGGGCATGGAACATCTTAGCTATGAGGAGCGATTAAAGGAGTTACAATTGTTTAGTCTTGAGAAGAGACGTTTAAGAGGGGATATGATAAACGTATATAAGTATATTAATGGCCCATTCAAAAAATATGGAGAAAAACTGTTCCAGGTTAAACCTCCCAAAAGGACGAGGGGGCACTCCCTCCGTCTGGAGAAGAAAAAGTTTAGTCTCAAGGGACGACATGCCTTCTTTACCGTGAGGACTGTGAATTTATGGAACGGTCTACCTCAGGAACTGGTGACAGCAGGAACAATTAACAGCTTTAAAACAGGATTAGATACATTCCTGGAACAAAATAACATTAATGCTTATGAAGAAATATAAAATCCCATCCCTTCCCCAATATCGCGCCATATCCCTACCCCTTAATTCCCTGGTTGAACTTGATGGACATATGTCTTTTTTCGACCGTACTAACTATGTAACTATGTAATTCCTAAAAGGGGTATTTAATTTTTCATTTTCACGGACCACTGTTCCAAAAATCTGTCAGACACCTGTGGGGCGTAAATGCTCACTACTCCCCTTATTACATTCCGTGAGGGGTTTAGTTTCCAAAATGGAGTCACATGTGGGGGGGGGGGGGTCCATTGTTCTGGCACTATGGGGGCTTTGTAGACACACGAGGCCTTCAATTCCGGACAAATTTTCTCTCCAAAATCCCAATGGCGCTCCCTTCCTTCTGAGCAGTGTAGTACGCCCGCAGAGCACTTTACATCCACAGATGGGGCATGCTCTTACTCAGAAGAAATGGGGTTACAAATTTTGGGGGGCTTTTTTTTCCCATTTTCCCTTGTGGGAATGAAAAATTTAGGGTAACACCAGCATTTTAGTTAAAAATATTTTTTTTTTCTTTTTCTTATCCAACTTTAATGAAAAATTGTCAAGCACCCGTGGGGTGTTAAAACTCACTATACCCCTTAATACGTTTCGTGAGGGGTGTAGTTTCCAAAATGGGGTCACACGTGGGTATTTATTTATTTTGCATTTATGTCAGAACCACTATAAAATCAGCCACCCCTGTGCAAATCACCAATTTAGGCCTCAAATGTACATAGTACACTCTAACTCCAGCCTCCAGCTGTTGCAAAATTGCAACTCTCAACATGTACTGATCTGCACAGTGATCTCCAAACTGTACCCCTCTAAATCTTGCAATACTACATATCCCAGCATGCCCAAACAGCTGTCTGGGCATGCTGGGAGTTGTAGTTTTGCAACATCTGAAGGGCTACAGTTTAGAGACCACTGTATAGTGGTCTTCTAACTGTAGCTCTCCATATGTTGCTAGGCAACAACTCACTGGCTTCCATAGGATCACGCACCAGGGAGCCATATCTCATCGCTGCCCGCCCGGTAAGTGACCTCTGGCGCCGATGACCACCAGTTTCCTCACTCTTCCAGGACAAAAGTCGGTGGACAGAGCGGGGAACCAAACTCTAACTCCCCCACCCCGGAACTGCTATTGGTCAGTCGTCTCTGACCGACCAATAGCAGGAATAGGAGGGGTGGCACCCCTGCCACCTTACTCCTATGCCTTCAGGGGGATCGGGGGTGTCTTAGACACCCCCGATCCTCCTTATTTTCCGGTCACTGGAGACCCGTATGACCCGGAATCGCCGCAGATCGCCGGTCTGAATTGAACTGATCGCTGACATGGGGGGGGGGGGGGGGGGTTCTCAGGACCCCCCAGGGGTTTGCACGTGATGCCTGCTGAGGCATGCTTTGGACACTTAAAAAAAAAATCACAATTTTTCACAGACAGAAATAAAATAAATGAGTCAAACAAGTCAAAGAACAGTTTAAAAACAGGGGAACTTTATTATTTATTAAAATGTTTGTGTAGGGATTTATGTAACCTTCCATCACTCACAAAGAGCGTACAGTAACTAACTCAGGACAGGAAAAACCTCCAGAGGGGAGGAAACCTGTAGGGAATCCATGGCTACTGTATTGCCCTTCCTCTGGGCATACTAAAGGAGGTTACCTCTAGAATTTGGGCAAAGTGACTGTGTATGTGCGTGATTCGAGGGTTTATGCCTTCATCCAACTTCTTGCTGTAAGTCCGGAAATATGTGCCTTATTACAACGTCTTGATAGTCCGGAAATGCTACTCCACATCCTGGAAATAGTGCATCTAAGATAGGAAAACAAAAGATAGATTATTTACATGGTTAATATAGAAATGCACATGGAACTGCACTAAAGACCTTTTGGACACAACAATGTGACACTTACCAATCACAGTGATGTATTCAACTTCACATTCCCGCGCGCCTACAGTGTCCAGCATCGGCCCCTCACTGATGAAGAATGAGCAGGAGCTGTGTTATTTCTGCTCAGTGCTGCTCTCTGGTGGACAATGGTTATGACATCACATGTGTGACACGCTGTTACCTCCTGGGAGTTCTAGTTGAGCAGTGCTGCTCTCTGATTGGCTGAAACCTAAAAAGCTTTTTAACATATTCTGCATGACTGTTACCTAAGGGATTTTTTTTTTAGCATTTTTTTAATAAAATGACAATACTCCATGTGGGTGTGTTATATTTGTTTATACTCAGTATTTGTAATATCATTTGCTGTCAGGGCATGCTTGGAGTTGTAGTTTTGCAACAGCTGGACAGACGTCTGTCGGAAGGGTGGGGGGGGGGGGGAGACCACCAAAGATAAGGCAATGTGGGCTTTGAAAAACGCCACAGATACATTGTGTTTAGTCCCAGCCTAAGCCTAGGAACAGACACAATTTTTGTTTGAGGTTTATTTGGTAAAAAATAAAAATAAACACACCACAACAACTGCGTCCTCATTTCTATTCTCCCAAGACGCCATCTTTGTGTAATTTTTGCCAAAACCACTGGAGGAAATTTATCAAAACCTGTAAAGAGGAAAAGTGGTTGCCCATAGCAACCAGATAGTTTCTTTCATTTTTATGTGGTGGGCAGGAGAGAGTAATTGTGTCTAGGTTGTTGTAGTGGTAGTGTAGGGTCTGTTGGTATTAACCCTAAGATGTCATGATGCCAGGGCGAGGTTTCCTTAGTGTTAATAGTCCTACCGCCAACTGTCCCAGAAACGGTAGGGAGAATAAAGTAATATCCACAGCAGATTTTATGAATAAACTGAAGAACTTTATTTGAGGATTTTATACAACAGTCTTCAAACATAACAGTCTCTCTAGAGTGAACCGGGATACAGGTTCCTCACAGGTTGTGCTGGGACTCTGAAGCAATGAGCTTTGATGCTAGCCACTGTGCTACTAATTATAATATTTTAGCTGGTAGTAGTCACACAGGATTAGGTAGTTTGAGCTTTGGTAACTCATGTTTTAGTGGCTGCTGGATCTTAGGCTTTGGCCTAGCTGACTTGAATTGATGCTGATGAGATTTGTGCTGCTTGATAGTCCGGAACTAAGAGAGGCAAGAGCTAAGAGAGTGAATTGATTGACTACAGCCCCTTATATATTAAGGAGGCTGGACAAAGCTCATTGGCCGGCAAACCTGTAAGTCCTGTCCCAGTGAACTCTGGGTACATCATATGACCCTGTAAGGTCCTTAAACCATAGAACAATCATAATTAAAGGCACGTGACCTGCTAAGGTCCTATACAGAATATTTCCTATACATTAAATATATATATATATATGAACACAATTTACATGAGGCGACCAGGGGTAAGCCCTGCAAGAGTGCCCTATGAGAGTGAAGGAACTCTGGCTGAGGGGACTTTAGACAGGGACAGGACCAAGTCCTGTACCGGGACACCACATTTAAAAATGAAAAGTGAAAGAAGCGATCTGATTGGTTGCTATGGGCCATTCAAAATCTTTATTAATTTTCAATAATTTTCAATAAACAAAAAAACAATAACAAGGCACGACAGTGACAGAGGCACAAGGTGTTAAGCATGGCCTCAATGCAAGATAAAAAAACAGAATAAGTCATAAAGACCGTGCATGGCAGAAAGTGCGGTCAGCACTAGGGAGTCCGTTACTCGTGCAAAAGACAGGAAGGATATCATGTCAAAGCAATCAGTATACTCAACAAGGAACACCAACTTAGAATATGTAATAACCACATCAATGCTAAAGCGGCAAGGTTCAGAAGGGAAAGAATAGAGGGATATAGATAAAAAGTGAAGAACAGAAAAATAAGAGGGTATGTAAAACACAGAAACAGGCAGACATGACAACATACAGAGACAAGGGTCTTACAGACAGACAAGAAACAACAAGGGAAGTAGGGCAGGAAGGTTACCAAGACAGACGAGAGAAAGCGTAGCCAAAAAAGGGTCATGGCGTCACAGAGGATCCCAAGGCCAATAGGTCACGGTACTCGGAGGTAGACTGGAAGGATGACCAATCATACCACGTTTTGGTACATCTTTCATTTTCTGCAGGGGTCAAGGCAATTAACTCCTCAATGTGCTGAAAATAATTCACCTCTGCAAGCCATTCCCCAACAGTCGGGGGCGTGGAAGACCTCCATTTACGGGGAATAACTGACTTAGCAGCCTGCAGAAAATAGCGTAAGAGAGATTTCCGGAAGGAAGTAGCAGAAATGTCAAACATGAAGAGCAGAACTGCCTCAGGGGAATCCGGAACAGTCACACCGGTGATATCGTGAGTGATAGAGCGTACTGAAGTCCAGAATGGACGCAGTGAGGGACAACCCCACCAGATGTGCAACATCGTATCAGTCGCTTGTCCACAACGCCAACAAAGGTCAGAGACTGACGGGTACCATCGATGCAACTGCTCCGGAGTCCTATACCAGCAGGAGAGTATTTTGTAGTTCGTCTCTTGTGATCTGTTAGGTATGATTGACTTATGTGAAAGGTGAAAGCATTTCTGCCATTGCTCCGGGGAGAACTGAGAGCCGAGTTCCACCTCCCAAGCGCTACAGAAGGAGGGCAAAGAAGAGGTGTGTTGAGTAAGCAACAATCTCTACAGAAACCGTATGGTGTGGGGGGGCAAGAAGGGGGCCATGCAAAGTCCCTCAAAGGGAGTTAACTCCCGATGCAGGTGGGCCGAGCGTGACACCGAAGAGTAGAAATGTTTTAGTTGTATGTATTCAAAAGGCTTACGGGGATGGGGAGGTTCAACTGGACATATGTCAGCAAGGGGCAATAAGCCCTCAGAAGACAACACGTGAAAAAAACGGAGTGGGTCAGATTTGGAGCTCCCCACAGCTTGAAGGGTTTTTAAATGATCTTAATACCAACACATGGGGACTTCATTTTACTCATAATATCTTTCACAATAATGCAGAATTCCTAGATGTTGTCGTATTTCATGACGAAGCCAATAGACTAAGCACTCGCACTTTTTTCAAGGAGGTAGATAGCAATAGCTATTTGGAATTTTCTAGCTCCCATTACAAAAAATGGATTTCTAACATCCCGTAAGGTCAGTTCAAGCGAATTAGATGGAACTGCTCTTCTTTGGAAGATTTCAAACTCCAGAGCAACACTCTTAAAACTCGCTTTAAAGCGAAGAAATATCCTAAGGCCATTATAGAGTCGGCATACAAGAAGGCCAGCTTACAGACACAAGCAGAATGTCTGTCTAAAACAACACGCAACAATTCCAAAAACTATGACTGGTCCTCCAATTTTATTACCACCTTCACACGGGAACATACGCAGGTTAAGGAAATTCTATCCAAACACTGGTCGATCCTATTAAAAGATCCCTACCTATGTGACATTCTACCCCACAAACCCTCGGTCACTTTTAGACGTGGGCGCACTCTACGCAATATAGTCGCCCCTAGCAGACTAAGAGCTGCTACTTCTGGCCAGACTAATAATTTTTTGACCAGTATAGGTAGCTATCAATGTGGCATCACAAGATGTAAATGTTGTGCCAGTATTAATAATCGCTTTAAAAAATTCACGTCCACCAAAACAGGCGAGCATTTTAATATCAAAACCTTTTTAAACTGTTCCTCTCAATATGTGATATATCTACTGGAATGCCCTTGCAAACTCCAATATGTGGGCCGTACCATCCGTTGCCTACGGGAAGGAATTAACAAACATCGTAGCAACACCGTTCATGGTTTCTTGCTACACAGTGTCTCCAGACACCTGCTTCAGGTACACAAGCAAGATTTCCGATGCATTACGGTTACACCTATTAAAGGCATCTCAAAAGAGGACCCGCAAAGATACAGTACATTGAGGAAAAGAGAGAACTTTTGGATTTATAAACTCAAAACTCTTGCACCCGGAGGCCTTAATGAACTTATTGAATGCTCCCTGTAATCCTCACCAATATTATTATTATCTGTCCACAGGGTTATCTGTTTCTCTTGTATCAATTACTCAATATTTGTTATATATACTTTTGGTCCAATATTTACTCACTAATTTATCGAGTGTTTACATTTTAACATATTTTGCATCTTATTTACCGTGTGCTTCTATGTGGTTTTACTAACATCCCAACACTGCGTATTTATAATGGGTTTGTTTACTCCATATCTCTAAATTTTATATTTATGACATTTATATTTATATTGATTTCCCTTATGTTAATATTGATTTTATATCCATGAATTTTATACATATATAGATTTATATCCATATTTATAATATTTACATTTATATCTTTACTTTCATTTTATATCAATTTTTTTACCGTATTTTCCTATATACTGTTATTCTTTTATCTAAATTACCATAGACATTTGGGCTTCTGCTTTATATGTCACACTCTTTTCGACGAGGTTGTTGGTGATTTATTGCCCCCTTACGTCCGGTTTTATTATCATTATATTAAAACCCTCTTATCTATTTTATTCTAAACTTCTATGTGTATACTTGTCATAGACAGCTATGGTTCTGTTACCACTCATATATTCTTACATTTTGGTTATGTTACCCCTATGCCCTGATTTATTATGGCTCTCTAGACACGCTTCATCTGATAATCATGGGTCTATGATCCATTCCTATTAATCTCCCTTTTCCTCTCCCCCTCCTTATTCCCCCCCCCCTCTCTTTTTCTTTACATTTTATTATTTCTGGCAGTCCATTTGCAACTGCTGTAGGCCCTTAACTTTTAGCCCACCCCTATGAGTGTTTTTCTAGTTCTAATCGCGCTGCCTATTTATCATGTTCCGCCCCTTTTGTCACGGGGTAGGGCTAGTAACTCCGACCTTCGTAAATGACGGCCTCGCTTCCATCGTCCCATTCATAGCAACGCGTCCCTAACAACCAGCAGGGACGCGTCGCTTCCTGCATACAGCGCGGCAATGCCAGCTGATTGGCCGGACCGCGCAGTCCGCTGATGGGTCAATGCAGCTGTACGTCGCTGATTGGCTCTATCCCCCCGCCTCCCATATGGTTAGCGACGCGTCCCTAGCAATCATCTCGGGATGAGCGCTGCCGTTATCTGCACTTATATATGTCGCTGCTTCAATGCAGCATCACAGAACATCCACCCCTTTAGCCTACCATGGTTCACACTATACAATTGTACATCCTTTCCTTACTATATTTTCATGTTTTTATGATTGTTGAGTCTATGCTAGGTGTGTAAGGGCAACACCTGTAGTGACCTTTGACCATTCTAGCCACGCCCACTTTGCGTTTTTGGCGCCTGTTCACATTGTATTTAAACTTGCCATGTGTCCTATGTATGTTATGCTGATCTGATGAAGAGGGGTTTACCCTCAAAACGCGTCATCTTGTCCATTTTATTGTTTTTTTTAAATAAAATGTCCTGCTGAGGACTTTCCTATTACCTTTGGCATCCGCCTCATCTGTCTACAAGAGTCTGCAGCGCCATACCTGAGGGTTTTTTCCTGCTCTACTTCTAATATTGACTCCCAGGACGACTTGTTTCCTCCTGCAACCCATCGGCATAGCAGCGACTCGCACTACAGTACCCAGATTATATCGTGGGTGATATGCTTTTTTGCATAGATCTCAAGGATCTTTCATCTATAACCCATTGCCTCCGGTGTTTTTGAGCTAGCAGCGCCTGGATTATCGTTGGTCCATCTTCCTCTACCTCCTCGCAAATTAAGATTAAGGTCACCACATAAGACAACAGTGCCCCTAAGTAGCGGGAGAGCAGCATCAATAAAGTCAAGCAAAAAGGGGATCTGTTGGAGATTCGGGCAGTAGACATTAAGAATCGTGAATTTGTGTCCCCCAATACTTAAAGAAAAGATGAAGTAACGTGCATCTGGGGCAATCGTACAGTTCAGAACCTGATGGGGAAGAGACTTGTGAATGGCGATCGCCACCCCACAGGATCTGGACAGAGGATTGTCAGCACAGAACCAGAAGGTGTAGTGTGGATGTTTGAGAGAGGGTGTGTGGCCTACCTTAAAATGTGTCTCTTGAAAACATACCAGATGAGCCCGTTGCTTGTGACAATGGTGAAGGATCTGAGCCCTTTTTTCCGGGGTGTTGAGACCTTTGGCATCAAAAGAAATAATCTTAAGATCTGCCATGAGAAACTCAGAGAAACCGAGAGAAAACAAAAAACCAGAGTTAGTACAGGAATGAGGTGATATTATAGGGGGTCAGATAAAAAAAAAGGGGGGGGGAACAAAACACAGGGATAAGACAAGGGGGAAAAACAAAAAGGAGCAACACAAAAGGAGAACAAGTACACAACAAGAGCAGCAAACACCTACACAAGACAGACCAACAAAACAAGAGAGAAGAGAAAGAAGAAAAGAAAAGAAAAAAGAGGGGTAACGAAATAAGCAGTAGACAGGCAGAGAGAAGAGACTACTGCTGCGGAAACTAACAAGAACAATAAGTAGTAAAGGAGGGAAGAAGTCCCAAGGACCAGATCGTCCCCAAAAGCCCTATACCTATAGGGGGGTAAAGTTAGTCAGGTAGCGAGAGAGACAGAACCCACTACACTGCTGAATATGTAACAGTAGCTGAAAAGAGCCCAAAAGTGCTAGAGGACAATGAAAATGAGTCAGATGAAAAGGGGGAAAAACATACAAAAAGCACAATTAGAGGCACTGGGGAGAGAATAGTGACATTACAGTTTCTAATACAATAATCCCAAATCCCCAAATGGCAACTATCAGTAGCACCAGAAGATAACATTAATAAAAATGAGCAATCAACTGCTAAATAGCACATTTCTAGTGGAAAGATCAAGTGGGAGGTTGCGAGGCCCTACGAGAAGCAGCAGCCACCGAGGGCAGCTGCGACTGGCGAGACTGAGGGGCCACTCGGGGTCCGCGAGAGTCTCTAGGAGGGAGTCCAGAGCGAGGGGCTCTCGGCGGAGGTGAAGTAGGGGGCGGGACTGGCCGTTGGAACGGAGGGGAATGCAACATAGGCCATACCGGAAGCACCACCTCAGGTAAATCCAGGGCTTAGAGAAAGCTGGGAAGATCCTCCGGAGAGCGCAGGGACACCACGCGCCCCCTATTGCGCACTGTGAGGGAGAAAGGAAAACCCCAGCGGTACGGAAAGTCCCTGTCACGCAGGACCTGCAGAAGGGGCTTAAGAGCAGCTCGTTGGGCCAGTGTATGGCGTGAGAGATCGGGGTACAACTGGACAGGGACGTCCTTGTAGGTGATCTGTCGACGTCTTCTCGCACGTCGCAAAATGTCCTCCTTCAGGGCATAAAAGTGTATCCGGCAGATTACGTCTCTTGGATTGCGGTCGTCAGAGCTCGGTGGGCGCAGAGCTCTATGTGCTCGGTCCATCTCTATGTGCGCCTCAGGAGGCCTGTCTAAGAGGTCATTGAAAATAGCAGGAAGGGCCACCCACAGCTCCCCAGATGACACCGCCTCTGGCAAACCACGGATTCTGATGTTGTTCCTGCGGCTACGATTTTCAATATCATCCAAGTGTTGCTGAAGATGGAACAATTGGTCTGTGTGGCCACTCACTACAGCCTGCAAAGCCTGAAGGGAGGTTAAAGTAGAGTCCTGTGCCGCCTCCACGGTCTCCACCCTGGCGGACACAGAGGAAAGTTCTGAACGTAGTTGTGCAAATTCTTGCTTGCAGAGGCCGGAGGGGAGGCAGCTAGTGCAGACCCTGCAGGAGATGATGAGGCAGAATGTGAGCCAGCAGCCCAGGAAGAGCCAGACACCCATGGGGGGGAAGGTGACCCAGCTGCCAGGCCAGCAGGTAATAGAGATGGTGGCGGTAGGAAGGCAGGAGGTACTTGGGGAGACCCTGGGGGAGAAGCCCCCTCGGGTCTCAGGAGAGGGACATCCAGATGCAGCATAGCCGTAGTGCCCCTCCAGGAGGGTGGGGATGGGCCTAGTGGAGGCTGTAGGTGAGGTACCGTGGGGGTTAACAGGGTATCCCCTGTGAGCAAGTCCAATGTGGGGGGACCGCTGACAGGAAGCACCTCCATGGCTGGGGGTCTCTCAGGGGTTCCTCTTACCTGGCTCCGTGAGGGTCCAGGCTCTAGACCGCACACCAGCAGAGCGGGAGCCACGTCAGGAAGGTGGGCCTGCTGCGTGCCGCCATCTTGCTGCCTGGGAGAGCCGGAGGGCTGGAGAGCAGGGGCAGGAGCCGTAGGACGCAGCGCTTCAGAAGGGATGGCCGTAGGAGCACCGGAACGCTCCGGAGGTGAGCAGTGATGATCCCGAGGGCTGGCGCACTCCTCTTCAGTGCGGCCTTGTATCAGAGCCGTGGCTGCCGGAGGGGCCGTGCGTGTACCGCTCCGCTGTTCCAAGATGGCGCCGGGCATCAGAGCAGGCAGCGGGGTCCCCGTGCGGGAGGGCTGGGCCCGGGTAAAGTAAGTGTCGAGAGACATGAAAAGTGGTGGGGGGATGCCAGAGACCTTCTTCTTTTTGTTCCTCGATCTATTCCCCATAGGCACGGCACAAGAAGGGCAAAAATAGCTAACGGCAGGCAGGAGCGCCTCAGCAGCACGTCATCATACAACCATGGCTAGACACGCCCCCCTAAAGTAAATTTTTTAATGGGCGAGAACACACCCAAAATCTGTCCCAACAAAACTTTGCTTTGAATCCTGCCATTTCTCCCAACTTTTCTTTTTCTACCTGCTTGTAAGACATGCCTACACTAACTTTTTAATTCCTTAACCCCTTCATGACCCAGGGTTTTTCCATTTTTGCACTTTCATTTTTTCCTCCTTACCTTTAAAAAACCATAACTCTTTCAATTTTGCACCTAAAAATCCATATCATGGCTTATTTTTTGCGCCACCAATTCTACTTTGTAATGACATCAGTCATTTTACGCAAAAATCTACAGAGAAACGGAAAAAAAATTCATTGTGCAACAAAATTGAAGAAAAAACACAATTTTGTAACTTTTGGGGGCTTCCGTTTCTACGCAGTACATTTTTCGGTAAAAATGACATTTTCTCTTTATTCTGTAGGTTCATACGGTTAAAATGATACCCTACTTATATAGGTTTGATTTTATTGTACTTCTGGAAAAAATAATAACTACATGCAGGAAAATTTATATGTTTAAAATTGTCATGTTCTGGCCCCTATAACTTTTTTTATTTTTCTGTGTATGGGATGGTATGAGGGCTAATTTTTTGCGTCGTGATCTGATGTTTTTAGCGGTACCATTTTTGTAATGATTGGACTTTTTGATCGCTTTTTATTTATTTTTTCATGATATAAAAAGTGACCAAAAATAAGCTTTTTGGACTTTGGAATTTTTTTGCGCATACGCCATTGACCGTATGGTTTAATAAATAAGATATTTTTATAATTCAGACATTTCCGCACGCGAAGATACCACATATGTTTATTTTTATTTACACTGTTTTTCTTTTAAATAGGAAAAGGGGGGTGATTCAAACTTTTATTAGGGAAGGGGTTAAATGATCTTTATTCACTTTTTTTTCCACTTTTTTTTGCAGTTTTATAGGTCCCATAGGGACCTATAACACTGCACACACTGATCTTTAACATTGATCACTGGTTTCTCATAGGAAACCAGTGATCAATGATTCTGCCGCTTGACTGCTATTGCCTGGATCTAAGGCACGGAGCAGTCATTCGGCGATCGGACAGCATGGAGGCAGGTAGGGATCCTCCGACTGTCATGTAAGCTGTTCGGGATGCCGCGATTTTGCCGCGGCGATCGCGAGCAGCTCGGCATTAGTTTACTTTCACTTTAGATGCAGCATTCAACTTTGAACGCCGCGTCTAAAGGGTTAATAGCGTGCGGTACCGCGATCACTGCCGCGCACTATTAGCCACGGGTCCTGGTCATTGCTAGGTGCCAGGCCCGACCCGCTATGACGAGGGGCCACGCCGTGGCCCCACGTTATAGAATGGGAGCTGACCCATGGCATACATGTATGCCATGGGTCGGGAAGGGGTTAAAGGGGTACTCCGCCCCTAGAAATCTTATCCCCTATTAACGCATGCCTACACTCACTTCCTAATTCCTAAAAGGGGGATTTAATTTTTCATTTTCACGGACCACTGTTCCAAAAATCTGTCAGACACCTGTGGGGCGTAAATGCTCACTGCTCCCCTTCTTACATTCCGTGAGGGGTTTAGTTTCCAAAATGGAGTCACATGTGGGGGGGGGGGGGTCCATTGTTCTGGCACTATGGGGGCTTTGTAGACACACGAGGCCTTCGATTCCGGACAAATTTTCTCTCCAAAGTCCCAATGGCGCTCTCTTCCTTCTGAGCAGTGTAGTACGCCCACAGAGCACTTTACATCCACATATGGGGCATGCTCTTACTCAGAAGAAATGAAAAATTTAGGGTAACACCAGCAGTTTAGTTAAAAAATTTTTTTTTCATTTTCTTATCCAACTTTAACCTCTTAAGGACCCAGGACGTACTGGGACGTCCACGCACCCTGGGCCTTAAGGACCCAGGACGTCCCCGTACGTCCTGGCGTTTTCCGGTCTCTGCCGCTCGCCGGGCAGAGATCGGAACTGGATGCCTGCTGAAATCCTTCAGCAGGCATCCAGGGCAAACGCCGAGGGGGGCAATGTAGGCCCCCCATGTCGTCGATCGCCGCAAATCGCAAGGGAAATCGCCTCTGGGACCCGACCGCCCGGTAATTTCGCATGATCCCGGCTGTCACAGACAGCCAGGACCATGCTGATGTATAGGAGCGAGGTGGCAAGCCTGCCACCTCCTCCTATACCCTGCGATCTGTCGGTTAGTTAACCGACCAATCGCAGGAGGGGGGGCGGTTACTTCCTCCTGTCCTGCCCGGCCCCTGAAAGTCCGGAGAGGACGGGAGGAAGACCGGAGAACGCGGCGGGGGACGGGGGAGTGCTGAGGACCGGCCCCGGTACTTACCTCGTCCCTGAAGACCCGGATCCAGACGATGAAGACGGCGGCGGCGGCGACAGGTGAGTGGATCTTCAGCCGCGGTCGGGCCCTTTACAGCAATGCACGTCGCCGTAAAGCGACATGCATTGCTGTAATAGGACCCTGTAAACTACAACTCCCAGCATGCCCAGACAGCCCTTGGCGTCTGGGCATGCTGGGAGTTGCAGTTTTGCAACATCTGGAGGTCCACAGTTTGGAGACCACTGTGCCCTTCCAGATGTTGCAAAACTACACATCCTCAGCATGCCCTTACTGTCCAGGCATGCTGGGAGTTGTAGTGCTGTAACATCTGGCCCTTCAGATGTTGCAGAACTACAACTCCCAGCATGCCTGGACAGTTTTGGCATACTGGGGGTTGTAGTTTTGCAACATCTAGAAGGGCCCAGATTGGGAACCACTGTATTAGTGGTCTGCAAACTAGTCCTCCAGATGTTGCAAAACTACAACTCCAAGCATGCTGGGAGTTGTAGTTCGGCAACATCTGGCTCTAAAGATGTTGCCGAACTACTACTCCCAGCATGCCTGAGAATGTTTGGGAGTTGTGGTTTTGCAACAGCTGGAGGCACACTGGTTGGGAAACATTGTTTCCTAACTCAGTGTTTCCCAACCCGTGTGCCTCCAGCTGTTGCAAAACCACAACTCCCAAACATTCTCAGGCATGCTGGGAGTAGTAGTTTTGCAACAGCTGAAGGTCCCCCCTGTGAATGTACAGGGTACATTCACATGGGCAGGCGGCTTACAGTGAGTATCGGGCTGCAAGTTTGCAATGCAGCAAATTTTGCGCGGCAGCTCAAACTCGCTGTAACCCCCCCGCCCGTGCGACTGTACCCTAAAAACACTACACTACACTACACTACCACATAATAAAATAAAAAGTAAAAAACACTACATATACACTTACCCCTACACAGCCCCCCTCCCCTCCCCAATAAAAATGAAAAACGCCTGGTACGCCACTCTTTCCAAAATGGAGCCTCCAGCTGTTGCAAAACAACAACTCCCAGTATTGCCGGACAGCCGTTGACTGTCCAGGCATGCTGGGAGTTTTGCAACAGCTGGAGGCACCCTGTTTGGGAATCACTGGCGTAGAATACCCCTATGTCCACCCCTATGCAAATCCCTAATTCAGGCCTCAAATGCGCAGGGCGCTCTCACTTTGGAGCCCTGTCGTATTTCAAGGCAACAGTTTAGGGACACATATGGGGTATCGCCGTACTCGGGAGAAATTGACTAACAAATCTTGGGGGTCTTTTTCTCCTTTCACCCCTTATGAAAAGGTGAAGTTGGGGTCTACACCAGCATGTTAGTGTAAAAAAAATAAACTTTTTACACTAACATGCTGGTGTTGCCCTATACTTTTCATTTTGACAAGAGGTAAAGGGGAAAAAAATTTGTAACGCAATTTCTCCCGAGTATGGAGATACCCCATATGTGGGCGCAAAGTGCTCTGGGGGTGCACAACAAGGCCCAGAAGGGAGAGTGCGCCATGTACATTTGAGGTGATTTGCACAGGGGTGGCTGATTGTTACAGCAGTTTTGACAAACGCAAAAAAAACAAAACCCCACATGTGACCCCATTTCGGAAACTACACCCCTCACGGTATGTAATGAGGGGTGCAGTGAGAATTTACACCCCACTGGTGTCTGACAGATCTTTGGAAGAGTGGGCTGTGCAAATTAAAAATGTTGTACAGCCCACTGTTCCAAAGATATGACAGACACCAGTGGGGGGTAAATGCTCACTTTACGCCTTCTTACGTTCCTCAAGGGGTCTAGTTTCCAAAATGGTATGCCATGTGGGGGTTATTTTGCTGTCCTGGCACCATATGGGCTTCCTAAATGCGACATGCCCCCCGAGCAAAATTTGCTCTCAAAAAGCCAAATATGACTCCTTCTCTTCTGAGCATTGTAGTTCGCCCGTAGTGCACTTCAGGTCAACTTTTGGGGTACCTCCATACTCAGAAGAGATGTGGTTACAAATTTTGGGGGGTATTTTCTGCTATTAACCCTTGCAAAAATGTGAACTTTGGGGGGGAAACACACCTTTTAGTGATTTTTTTAAAAAATTTTTTTACGTATGCAAAAGTCGTGAAACCCCTGTGGGGTATTAAGGCTCACTTTATTTCTTGTTACGTTCCCCGAGGGGTCTAGTTTCCAAAATGGTATGACATGTGTTTTTTTTTTTGCTGTCCTGGCACCATAGGGGCTTCCTAAATGCGACATGCCCCCGAGCAAAATTTGCTCTCAAAAAGCCAAATATGACTCCTTCTCTTCTGAGCATTGTAGTTCACCCATAGTACACCTCAGGTCAACTTATGGGGTACCTTCATACTCAGAAGAGATGGGGTTACAATGTTTGGGGGGTATTTTCTGCTATTAACCCTTGCAAAAATGTGAAATTTGGGGGGAAACACACATTTTAGTGAAATTTTATTTTTATTTTTTTACATATGCAAAAGTCGTGAAACACCTATGGGGTATTACGGCTCACTTTATTCCTTGTTACGTACCTCAAGGGGTCTAGTTTCCAAAATGGTATGCCATGTGGGGGATTTTTGCTGTTCTGGCACCATAGGGGCTTCCTAAATGCAACATGCCCCCCAAAAACCATTTAAAAAAAACGTACTCTCCAAAATCCCCTTGTCGCTCCTTCGCTTCTGAGCCCTCTACTGCGCCCGCCGAACACTTTACATAGACATATGAGGTATGTGCTTACTCGAGAGAAATTGGGCTACAAATATAAGTATACATTTTCTCCTTTTTCCCCTTGTAAAAATTCAAAAATTGGGTCTACAAGAACATGCGAGTGTAAAAAATGGAGATTGTGAATTTTCTCCTTCACTTTGCTGCTATTCCTGTGAAACACCTAAAGGGTTAAAACGCGGACTGAATGTCATTTTGAATACTTTGGGGGGTGCAGTTTTTATAATGGGGTCATTTGTGGGGTATTTCTAAAATGAAGACCCTTCAAATCCACTTCAAACCTGAACTGGTCCATGAAAAATTGTGAGTTTGGAAATTTTGTGAAAAATTGGAAAATTGCTGCTGAACTTTGAAGCCCTCTGGTGTCTTCCAAAAGTAAAAACACGTCAATTTTATGATGCAAACATAAAGTAGACATATTGTATATGTGAATAAAAAAATAAATTATTTGGAATATCCATTTTCCTTACAAGCAGAGAGCTTCAAAGTTAGAAAAATGCAAAATTTTCTAATTTTTCATAAAATTTGGGGATTTTTCACCAAGAAAGGATGCAAGTTACCACAAAATTTTACCACTATGTTAAAGTAGAATATGTCACGAAAAAACAATCTCGGAATCAGAATGATAACTAAAAGCATTCCAGAGTTATTAATGTTTAAAGTGACAGTGGTCAGATGTGCAAAAAAAGGCCGGGTCCTGAGGTGTAAAATGGCTGGGTCCTTAAGGGGTTAATGAATTGTCAAGCACCCGTGGGGTGTTAAAACTCACTATACCCTTTAATACGTTTCGTGAGGGGTGTAGTTTCCAAAATGGGGTCACACGTGGGTATTTATTTATTTATTTTGCGTTTATGTCAGAACCACTATAAAATCAGCCACTCCTGTGCAAATCACCAATTTAGGCCTCAAATGTACATAGTACACTTTAACTCTTGAGCCTTGTTGTGTGTCGGCAGAGCATTTTACGCCCTCTCAGGAGAAATTGTGTTACAAATTTTGGGGGTCTTTTTTTCCTTTTACCTCTTGTGAAAATAAAAAGTATGGGGCAACACCAGCATGTTTTTTTTAAATTCGTTTTATTGAAAAGTAAATAACTTTAGACCACAGGCCCATTAAAGTGAACACGAAGCATATCTACAGTACATAGAAAAGGGTCATGAGACCATACATCAAAATACAGAATGCAAGCGACAGGATACTCCAGGTTACATCACATGGTATACATCGAAGTCATAAAACACTACCCAACTGAGGTAGGTAAACTGAAAACAAAATAGAACAAGAAGGCAAACATTCGCCAAAATTAGCAATCGTATACCATCCCGCGAGGAGCAACAATACTATCACTAGTTAGTGGTACCATCAAATAACCCATGATAAATAACCCCGAAAGGCAACCCACGCATCCAAGGAAGAGGAAAAGAATCGACAAACGTACACAGAAAGAGAAACAAAGGTTAGTAGAGACAACAGACAGCAAGCATAGCATCAATGTATCTTACATTGTCCCAGAGGAGGTCACAGAGTACGAGCATTGAGTCAAGGGAGAGGAACACCAACCACCCCACACAGAATAAAATTTACCCGGGCACTTCCTATTTTTGTACACTATGTGTGAGAAAGGCAGTGTAGCATTTACCATAGCCTTCCATTGAGTCAGGGTAGGAGAGCCGGGGTCCATCCATTTAAGAGCAATAGCCTTCCTGGCCAAGAACAAAGTTTCCCGCAAAAATGTACGTACGTGATGTGTCCATATCTCTTCATCTAAGATACCAAAAAGGCAGATCAAAGGATCAAGAGATAGGGAAGGTTGAGCCAGAGTAGCTAAAAAAGTGAGCACTGCATGCCAGAAAGCTGCGATATAGGGGCAGGCCCATATCAAATGCCAAAAGTCTGCCCTGGCAGCGCTACAGCGATGACAAGCATCGGAGTCTGAACGACCCATTCTATGGAGCCTTAAAGGAGTGATATAACTATAGTGTATAATGTTCAATTGGATCAATTTATTATTCGCTGCCGGGGACACTAACATGTGGGAGGAAAAAATGTCCTTCCATTCATCCTTAGTCAAATTAGGGATATGGGATTCCCAATGCCGGACCGCCTGTACTGGAGTGCGGGAGTTCTTGGCCTGAATAAGGTGCGTGTACAGGATGGACACCAGCCCCCTGGGACCCTGTGACTTCAGAACCCCAATGAGGGGAAACGCTGATATCAATGGGCTCCCCATTGGGAACTGGGCATTCAGGGCGTGTCGGAGCTGGAGGTATTTAAAAAAACTGTTTCTGGGAAGAGCATGACTGGATTGCAACTGATCAAATGAACAGAGCACATTGTCACGATAAACATGCCCCAAAGTAAGCACCCCCGCGTTCTGCCAGAAGACTGGGTCCAGAGCATCGCTCACTTGAGGAAGTTGAGGATTATGCCATAGAGGGGTATCCTCAGCGATGTCAGTATATCCATATATTCCCTTAACAGCCCGCCATACCTTTATGGCCAACTTATGAAGTTGGAGGTAAGCTCCACCTCCAAGGACAGGGCTATCTAGCAGCATCCTAAGGGTCATTATCGGGACAGACCTAGCTAAGGACTGTTCGGAATCCGGCACCACATCCCCAGAGATCCAGTGCCTGATATACCAAAGTTGACCGGCCAAATAATATAAATAAAAATCAGGGAGTGACATTCCCGCCGCCAACTTGGGGCGTTGTAATGTGGCTAGCCGAATTTTAGGTCTATTGGGGCCCCAAATAAATGGTGAAAGAAGGGAGTGAAGAGAATCAAAGAAGTGTCTAGGTACAGGCACTGAGGCATGCTCCAGCGCATAAAGGCACTTAGGTAAGACAATGAGTTTAATAAGATTGATACGGCCAGCAACCGATAATGGGAGCGTGGCCCACACCCGGAACTTCGCTTTAACATAAGGAAGTAGAGTGAGTATGTTGGCGGACAGGTCAAGCAAAGGATCTCTGTGAATGTGAACCCCCAAATACTTAAATGAGGAAACCACCGGGAGGCCATTCATTACCGGGGGCCAATCCCTAGACAGAAGCGGCATCACTGCAGACTTAGTCCAGTTGATGAGTAGACCAGAGAAATACCCAAAACGGTCCATGAGTGCCATGACGTAAGGAAGCATCAATGTAGGGTCAGAGAGGAATAACACCATATCATCGGCATAGAGGCCTATGCGCTCCTCCCGGCCCCCCGTAGACATACCTCGGAAGCCAGGATCCTGCCGAATGCGGAGGGCGAGGGGCTCCACTGCCACCGCAAACAGAAGCGGGGACAAGGGACACCCCTGACGCGTGCCCCGGCCGAGAGCAAATGGGGAAGAACACACACCATTCACCAGGATCTGGGCCTGCGGGCATCTGTACAGGAGGGACACCCATTTTCTAAAGTTAGGACCAAAACCAAATTTAACAAGGGTAGCCTGCAAATAACCCCATTCCACGGAATCAAAGGCCTTGGCGGCGTCCAGCGACGCCAAAGCCCAATCTCCCCCCAGAGCGTTCCCCACCTGGACAGCCGCCTGTACCCTACGGATGTTATCGGATGTGGATTTGCCAGGCATGAAGCCGGATTGATCTGGGTGAATTATGGATAGGATTACCTTGTTCAATCGGTTAGCTAAAACTTTCGTAAGCACCTTATAATCCAGATTCAGCAGCGAAATGGGTCTGTAAGAACCGCACTCCACAGGATTTTTATCAGGTTTTAGGAGGACAACTATGGTTGCCTCATACATAGAGGCAGGTAGAATACCATCCTCAAATGCCCGTTCAAACATTGCAAGCAGGGATGGAAGGAGCATGTCGGAATACCGCAAGTAAACCTCCAGTGGAAGGCCATCAGGGCCCGGAGATTTACCCTTAGTCATGTCCCCCATGGCATCCTGAATCTCCAGTAAGGAGAGGGGGGCCTCCAACATCATCCGATCACTATCCGATAGTACCGGAAAGTCAATACCGTCCAGGTAGGTGTCCAGCTCCTCAGCACCATACTGCACCTGTGAAGAATAAAGATTAGAGTAGTATGTGGCAAAGCAACGCGCAATGTCCGCAACCCCCAACAGCTCGGACCCATCCGAGGCCACTATCTTAAGAATCGCAGGGGCAGAAGAGTTCTGCCTGACTATATGTGCTAACAGCTTACTAGATTGATTGCCATGATCAAAGTAGAATTGTTTTGTGAAAAACAGCTTTCTATTGGCCTTCTCTGAGAGGTGCAGCATATATTGCCGCCCCGCACTCAGCCATTCAACCTTATTAGCCTCGGATGAGTCCGCAACGTATCGGGCCTCCAGCTCCGCACATCGTCCAGCCAGCTCCTCCTCCCGCCTAGACGCTGACTTTTTGAGAAAGGAGATAGTGGAGCGCAAGCATTCCCTCAAATACGCCTTCAATGTCTCCCACACCAGGATGGGGGAACTCCCAGGGGAATTGGCCTCAAGAAAGACTCGAAGCTGGTCTGGAATACGGTCGCAGGAGCCTATCTGTTCCAGCCAGAAAGGGTGGATTTTCCACCTCCGCGGTGAACCAGGATCTACCATGGAGACATCAAGCATTAGGGGGGAATGGTCTGATATAGCCCGCGGTTCATAGGAAACCGCTGAAACCTGGGGAAGAAGGAGCGAGTTGCCACATGCAAGGTCGATCCTGGACAGCGCATTTCTGCCCAGAGTGTGACAAGAGTATTGCCTAGCCTGAGGGTACCTGGCCCTAAAAATGTCTACCCATCCAACCTCCTCCAAAAACAGCGATAAAGGGCCACCCCCAACTCCCACCGGGATCCCCCTGGGGCTATGGCGATCTAGGGACGGATTCGGTACCATGTTGAAGTCCCCCATACAGAGGACACGGGTAGAGGGATAACTAGCTGCGAAGGTAACCGCCCTATGGAGTATATCCATAGAGGCAGGGGGAGGGTTGTATATGAATAAGAAGACAAAAGGCACATTATTTAAAAATGCGTATACAAAGATAAAACGACCCTGTGAATCCTTACGTACTGTAACTGGGTCCCACCTTACTCTCCGACTAACCAGTAGGGAAACCCCCCTTGAGAAGGACGTGTGATAGGAGTGCAAGGACCATTGGACCCAGGGTTTAGAAAACTGTCTAGCTTTATCTAGAGTAAGATGTGTCTCCTGCAGTGCCACAATATGAGGCTGATACTTTCTAATATGGGAGAATATCATAGTGCGCTTGCGTGGGGTGCGTGCTCCTCTAACATTCCATGACATTATCTTAATATCAGCCATAAGAAGAGACAACACGTAAAACAGCAGGGGGAGAGGTAAAGACAGAGAAGACATACATGCCCCAGCCGAGGTGAGAAACACTGACAGGGATGCGCGGGACCATATATAGGCCATGGTACTGAAGTGGTAAGACAAAAAACCCTACTAATAGGCGACCTCGCGGGTAGGTATCTTGGAGGCAAAATGAAACCCCAAACTAAGTAGGGGACCAGTAAGTAAATCAAACAGTAAACATAACTATACCAGTGTTGCATAAACATCAGTGGAGCAACAGCTCCATCTAGTGGGGAGAACCTGCTCATACATGCTAACAGTGGAGAACCCTGAGTATGTTCATCAATCATTAAAAGAGTATGAGTCCAACTGGGACCCGAGAGAAGAAGTGGCGGAAAATACAGGAAAATAAAAACAGGGGGGGGGGGGAAGGGAAAAAGAGGAAGAGAAAAAAGGGAAAAAAGGAGAAAGCAGGGAGAGAGAGGAAGGAAGTACAGGGAAGAAAGAAAAAAAAAAAAAAAAAAAAAGGGGGGAGAGAGAGAGGGGGGACGGGAGGGGGAAAACAGGGGGTGGAGGGAGGGTCTTGCGAAGGAGAGAAGGATAGGGGAAGCAGGAGAAAGAGAGAGGAAATAGAAAATGATAAAACATATATGGTCAACAGTAAATCCCATCCCCGACTCAGGAGATTGTCCACCCGCCGCCCCGACCCCCCACAAATGGAAAAAAAAAAAAAAAAAAAGAATAAAAAAAAAGAAAAACAAAAATAATAATCCCAGCAAACAGTAGTCCCACAGCAAGGGACAGTCCAGGTAATCGAGGAACAAAAGGTCTCAGGCACTATGGGGGGGGGGGTTGGCCACTATCTTAAGAATCGCAGGGGCAGAAGAGTTCTGCCTGACTATATGTGCTAACAGCTTACTAGATTGATTGCCATGATCAAAGTAGAATTGTTTTGTGAAAAACAGCTTTCTATTGGCCTTCTCTGAGAGGTGCAGCATATATTGCCGCCCCGCACTCAGCCATTCAACCTTATTAGCCTCGGATGAGTCCGCAACGTATCGGGCCTCCAGCTCCGCACATCGTCCAGCCAGCTCCTCCTCCCGCCTAGACGCTGACTTTTTGAGAAAGGAGATAGTGGAGCGCAAGCATTCCCTCAAATACGCCTTCAATGTCTCCCACACCAGGATGGGGGAACTCCCAGGGGAATTGGCCTCAAGAAAGACTCGAAGCTGGTCTGGAATACGGTCGCAGGAGCCTATCTGTTCCAGCCAGAAAGGGTGGATTTTCCACCTCCGCGGTGAACCAGGATCTACCATGGAGACATCAAGCATTAGGGGGGAATGGTCTGATATAGCCCGCGGTTCATAGGAAACCGCTGAAACCTGGGGAAGAAGGAGCGAGTTGCCACATGCAAGGTCGATCCTGGACAGCGCATTTCTGCCCAGAGTGTGACAAGAGTATTGCCTAGCCTGAGGGTACCTGGCCCTAAAAATGTCTACCCATCCAACCTCCTCCAAAAACAGCGATAAAGGGCCACCCCCAACTCCCACCGGGATCCCCCTGGGGCTATGGCGATCTAGGGACGGATTCGGTACCATGTTGAAGTCCCCCATACAGAGGACACGGGTAGAGGGATAACTAGCTGCGAAGGTAACCGCCCTATGGAGTATATCCATAGAGGCAGGGGGAGGGTTGTATATGAATAAGAAGACAAAAGGCACATTATTTAAAAATGCGTATACAAAGATAAAACGACCCTGTGAATCCTTACGTACTGTAACTGGGTCCCACCTTACTCTCCGACTAACCAGTAGGGAAACCCCCCTTGAGAAGGACGTGTGATAGGAGTGCAAGGACCATTGGACCCAGGGTTTAGAAAACTGTCTAGCTTTATCTAGAGTAAGATGTGTCTCCTGCAGTGCCACAATATGAGGCTGATACTTTCTAATATGGGAGAATATCATAGTGCGCTTGCGTGGGGTGCGTGCTCCTCTAACATTCCATGACATTATCTTAATATCAGCCATAAGAAGAGACAACACGTAAAACAGCAGGGGGAGAGGTAAAGACAGAGAAGACATACATGCCCCAGCCGAGGTGAGAAACACTGACAGGGATGCGCGGGACCATATATAGGCCATGGTACTGAAGTGGTAAGACAAAAAACCCTACTAATAGGCGACCTCGCGGGTAGGTATCTTGGAGGCAAAATGAAACCCCAAACTAAGTAGGGGACCAGTAAGTAAATCAAACAGTAAACATAACTATACCAGTGTTGCATAAACATCAGTGGAGCAACAGCTCCATCTAGTGGGGAGAACCTGCTCATACATGCTAACAGTGGAGAACCCTGAGTATGTTCATCAATCATTAAAAGAGTATGAGTCCAACTGGGACCCGAGAGAAGAAGTGGCGGAAAATACAGGAAAATAAAAACAGGGGGGGGGGGGAAGGGAAAAAGAGGAAGAGAAAAAAGGGAAAAAAGGAGAAAGCAGGGAGAGAGAGGAAGGAAGTACAGGGAAGAAAGAAAAAAAAAAAAAAAAAAAAAGGGGGGAGAGAGAGAGGGGGGACGGGAGGGGGAAAACAGGGGGTGGAGGGAGGGTCTTGCGAAGGAGAGAAGGATAGGGGAAGCAGGAGAAAGAGAGAGGAAATAGAAAATGATAAAACATATATGGTCAACAGTAAATCCCATCCCCGACTCAGGAGATTGTCCACCCGCCGCCCCGACCCCCCACAAATGGAAAAAAAAAAAAAAAAAAAGAATAAAAAAAAAAGAAAAACAAAAATAATAATCCCAGCAAACAGTAGTCCCACAGCAAGGGACAGTCCAGGTAATCGAGGAACAAAAGGTCTCAGGCACTATGGGGGGGGGGTTGGTTAGGAAGGGGGAACGGGAAGGGGGGGGGGGAAACTGGCACATCAGGGAGGGGGGAAGGAGACCAGATAGAGATCGTGTAAAAGTAATCCAGCGGCCGATGTCCTCCAAGTCTGAGACTCCAAAATAAATTAAAAAAATAAATAAATAAATAAAAAATAAAAAAAAATAAAAAAAGAAATAAATGAACCGACCCAGGGAAAAGGGACAGGGTGACGTGGCAGGGAGACTGGAGAGGGGCAGAATAAATCCCTTCAGAGGGCCAGGGTAGGGCCCTCGTGTAGTCCCGGAGGAACAGTCCCGAATCAGGGCACACAGCAGTCCAAAGTAAGCAACAGGATGGGGGCGAGGGAAGGGAGAGGTAAGGTCTGGGAGCATCAGGGAGACATCAGGTGCATGGGGAGAATGGAGGGCCTGGGGAGACCAGGCTCCCGGGGAGGGGGGAGGAGAGGGGAAGGGGGGGGGGGAAACGGGGAAAAAAAAAAAAAAAAAACCCTCCCGGGGAATCACAGTACCTCGAGCTCCGCAAAGGGGTCCAGGAGACCGGGGCCATACAGGGGGATAGAGGCAAGGGGAGGGAGGGTAAAGGTCACGGCAGGAGGTCCTGTACCAGCATCTCCATCTCACCACGTAATCCTGGGTCACCTACAGGATCCGGATCAACGTTGGCGCCGTAGCCAGACATCCGCATCCTGCGGGGAAGTAAAGAAAACCGCCCGGTCACCATCCACGATCCTCAACCGGGCAGGGTATGCCATGGAGTATGGTACCCCTCTCTCTCTCAGCCGCGCCTTGATAGAAGTAAACGAGGCCCTCTTGCGTTGAAGATCAGAGGAGAAGTCCGGGAAAATGGACACCTTTGCGTTCTGCACTATGATCTCCGGCAGCCGCCGGGCAGAGCGGAGGATCAAGTCCCGATCATTGCAGTTGAGAAACCTCGCCAATAGGGGACGAGGAGGCGCACCAGGGATCGGTGGCTTAGATGGTACTCGGTGTGCTCTCTCCACGGCGTAAGCAGCTGAGAAGGGGGCATCCGGGAAGAGCTCTTTGATCCAGGACTCCACATAGGCCCCCGGGTTCTGACCCTCCGCCCGCTCAGGGAGACCGATCACTCTAATGTTATTCCGCCGCAGCCGGTTCTCGAGGTCGTCATTCTTCTGACGGGCCAAATCCAGCTGCTCCCGGACCTCGCGGAGTGAAGAGGGAAGAGGCTGTACCGTGTCTTCCAGGGTGGAGATGCGTGTCTCAGTCTCAGTCACCCGCTCCCTCAAGGTCTGAAAGTCCTGCCGTAGGAGGCCCACGTCCACCCTGACCTCTTCAAGCTTGCCGGTGAGAGAAGTGCGGCATGTCTGGATCGCCAACAGGAGGGTATCGCTCACCTCCCGAAGGGTAAGGTCAGTAGAATCAGCGCCCTCTTCACGATGTGAAGCCTCTCCTCCCTCCGCAGCCGCTGGTGGAACACGCGCCCCGGCCTGAGCGGCGCCATCTTGCCTGTCTGCGCGGGCATAGTCCCGGAGCTTTTCCACGGCCGGTCGATCCTTGTTTCTCGTCGGGTCTTGTTTAGAGGCCATAATGCGGGTCCTCAGCCGAGTCTGTGGGGTCAGGGACTCCAGGATTCACCTCAGGATAAGTTAAATGCAGGTTCTAAGCGGAAGCACTCACAGCGTGCGACCGCTCATCTCAACCGCCAAGCCACGCCCCCGGCAACACCAGCATGTTAGTGTAAAAATGTTAATTTTTTTACACATAAAGGCTGGTGTAGACCCCACCTTTTCCTTTTCATAAGGGGTAAAAGGAGAAAAACATGTGTGTGCGAGTGTGTGTGTGTGTGTGTGGGGGGGGGGGGGGGCAAACCTCCAGCTGTTGCAAAACTACAACTCCCAGCATGCACTGACAGACAGTGCATGCTGGGAGTTGTACTTTTGCAACATCTGGAGGCACACTGGTTGGAAAACCTTCAGTTAGGTTCTGTTACCTAACTCAGTATTTTCCAACCAGTGTGCCTCCAGCTGTTGCAAAATTGCAACTCTCAACATGTA
Source organism: Hyla sarda (assembly GCF_029499605.1). NCBI lineage: Eukaryota > Metazoa > Chordata > Amphibia > Anura > Hylidae > Hyla > Hyla sarda. The sequence goes on from NC_079200.1 coordinate 52,111,722, forward strand.
CTGATCTTCACAGTGATCTCCAAACTGTGCCCCTCTAAATCTTGCAATACTACATATCCCAGCATGCCCAGTTGTAGTTTTGCAACATCTGAAGGGCTACAGTTTAGAGACCACTGTATAGTGGTCTTCTAACTGTAGCCCTCCATATGTTGCTAGGCAACAACTCACTGGCTTCCATAGGATCGCGCACCAGGGAGATGCACCAGGGAGCCATATCTCGGTAAGTGACCTCTGGCGCCGATGACCACCAGTTTCCTCACTCTTCCAGGACAAAAGTCGGTGGACAGAGCGGGGAACAGAACTCTAACTCCCCCACCCCCGAACTGCTATTGGTCAGTCGTCTCTGACCGACCAATAGCAGGAATAGGAGGGGTGGCACCCCTGCCACCTTACTCCTATGCCTTCAGGGGGATCGGGGGTGTCTTAGACACCCCCGATCCTCCTTATTTTCCCGGTCACTGGAGACCCGTATGACGCGGAATCGCCGCAGATCACCGGTCTGAATTGAACTGATCGCTGACATGGGGGGGTTCTCAGGACCCCCCAGGGATTTGCACGTGATGCCTGCTGAGGCATGCTTTGGACACTTAAAAGAAAAATTCACAATTTTTCACAGACAGAAATAAAATAAATGAGTCAAACAAGTCAAAGAACGGTTTAAAAACAGGGGAACTTTATTATTTATTAAAATGTTTGTGTAGGGATTTTTGTAACCTTCCATCACTCACAAAGAGCGTACAGTAACTAACTCAGGACAGGAAAAACCTCCAGAGGGGAGGAAACCTGTAGGGAATCCATGGCTACTGTATTGCCCTTCCTCTGGGCATACTAAAGGAGGTTACCTCTAGAATTTGGGCAAAGTGTCTGTGTATGTGCGTGATTCGAGGGTTTATGCCTTCATCCAACTTCTTGCTGTAAGTCCGGAAATATGTGCCTTATTACAACGTCTTGATAGTCCGGAAATGCTACTCCACATCCTGGAAATAGTGCATCTAAGATAGGAAAACAAAAGATAGATTATTTACATGTTTATTATAGAAATGCACATGGAACTGCACTAAAGACCTTTTGGACACAACAATGTGACACTTACCAATCACAGTGATGTATTCAACTTCACATTCCCGCGCGCCTACAGTGTCCAGCATCGGCCCCTCACTGATGAAGAATGAGCAGGAGCTGTGTTATTTCTGCTCAGTGCTGCTCTCTGGTGGACAATGGTTATGACATCACATGTGTGACACGCTGTTACCTCCTGGGAGTTCTAGTTGAGCAGTGCTGCTCTCTGATTGGCTGAAACCTAAAAAGCTTTTTAACATATTCTGCATGACTGTTACCTAAGGGATTTTTTTTTTTAGCATTTTTTTTAATAAAATGACTATACTCCATGTGGGTGTGTTATATTTGTTTATACTCAGTATTTGTAATATCATTTGCTGTCAGGGCATGCTTGGAGTTGTAGTTTTGCAACAGCTGGACAGACGTCTGTCGGAAGGGGGGGGAGGGGGGAGACCACCAAAGATAAGGCAATGTGGGCTTTGAAAAACGCCACAGATACATTGTGTTTAGTCCCAGCCGAAGCCTAGGAACAGACACAATTTTTGTTTGAGGTTTATTTGGTAAAAAATAAAAATAAACACACCACAACAACTGCGTCCTCATTTCTATTCTCCCAAGACGCCATCTTTGTGTAATTTTTGCCAAAACCACTGGAAGAAATTTATCAAAACCTGTAAAGAGGAAAAGTGGTTGCCCATAGCAACCAGATAGTTTCTTTCATTTTTATGTGTTGGGCAGGAGAGAGTAATTGTGTCTAGGGTGTTGTAGTGGTAGTGTAGGGTCTGTTGGTATTAACCCTAAGATGTCATGATGCCAGGGCGAGGTTTCCTTAGTGTTAATAGTCCTACCGCCAACTGTCCCAGAAACGGTAGGGAGAATAACGGAATATCCACAGCAGATTTTATGAATAAACTGAAGAACTTTACTTGAGGATTTTATACAACAGTCTTCAAACATAACAGTCTCTCTAGAGTGAACCGGGATACAGGTTCCTCACAGGTTGTGCTGGGACTCTGAAGCAATGAGCTTTGATGCTAGCCACTGTGCTACTAATTATAATATTTTAGCTGGTAGTAGTCACACAGGATTAAGTAGTTTGAGCTTTGGTAACTCACGTTTTAGTGGCTGCTGGATCTTAGGCTTTGGCCTAGCTGACTTGAATTGATGCTGATGAGATTTGTGCTGCTTGATAGTCCGGGACTAAGAGAGGCAAGAGCTAAGAGAGTGAATTGATTGACTACAGCCCCTTATATATTAAGGAGGCTGGACAAAGCTCATTGGCCGGCAAACCTGTAAGTCCTGACCCAGTGAACTCTGGGTACATCACATGACCCTGTAAGGTCCTTAAACCATAGTACAATCATAATTAAAGGCACGTGACCTGCTAAGGTCCTATACATAATATTTCCTATACATTAAATATATATATATATGAACACAATTTACATGAGGCGACCAGGGGTAAGCCCTGCAAGAGTGCCCTATGAGAGTGAAGGAACTCTGGCTGAGGGGACTTTAGACAGGGACAGGACCAAGTCCTGTACCGGGACACCAAATTTTAAAATGAAAAGTGAAAGAAGCGATCTGATTGGTTGCTATGGGCAACTGGTCAATTTTCCTCTGCACAAGTTTTCCTACATGTCCCCCAATGTGTATTACTATTATGATAATAGACTTACCTCCCAACTGTCCCGGATCTGACGTGTCCTGCTTCTGTGATCTCCTGTGATGCACGGAGCCTCAGTGTGATCACTACTCACAGTACAGAGCGAAGCCCCAGGAGATCATGGAGTGTCTGCTCTATCATGTCATCTCCCCTGAGCTAAGAGGAAGCACTCATTGGTCCTGCAGCCTGGGAAAGGCACCTGCATCAACCAATCAGAGGCTTCCTGTTACAGGGGGCAGGGGGAGATGCTGCAGATGGATCAGCTACTTAACCCCTAAAGTAAATTTTTTTCTTATTCAAAATCTTTATTAATTTTCAATAATTTTCAATAAACAAAAAAACAATAACAAGGCACGACAGTGACAGAGGCACAATGTGTTAAGCATGGCCTCAATGCAAGATAAAAAAACAGAATAAGTCATAAAGACCGTGCATGGCAGAAAGTGCGGTCAGCACTAGGGAGTCCGTTACTCGCGCAACAGACATGAAGGACATCATGTCAAAGCAATCAGTATACTCAACAAGGAACACCAACTTAGAATATGTAATAACCACATCAATGCTAAAGCGGCAAGGTTCAGAAGGGAAAAAATAGAGGGATATAGATAAAAAGTGAAGAACAGAAAAATAAGAGGGTATGTAAAACACAGAAACAGGCAGACATGACAACATACAGAGACAAGGGTCTTACAGACAGACAAGAAATAACAAGGGAAGTAGGGCGGGAAGGTTACCAAGACAGACGAGAGAAAGCGTAGCCAAAAAAGGGTCATGGCGTCACAGAGGATCCCAAGGCCAATAGGTCACGGTACTCGGAGGTAGACTGGAAGGATGATCAATCATACCACGTTTTGGTACATCTTTCATTTTCTGCAGGGGTCAAGGCAATTAACTCCTCCATGTGCTGAAAATAATTCACCTCTGCAAGCCATTCCCCAACAGTCGGGGGCGTGGAAGACCTCCATTTACGGGGAATAACTGACTTAGCAGCCTGCAGAAAATAGCGTAAGAGAGATTTCCGGAAGGAAGTAGCAGAAATGTCAAACATGAAGAGCAGGACTGCCTCAGGGGAATCCGGAACAGTCACACCGGTGATATCGTGAGTGATAGAGCGTACTGAAGTCCAGAATGGACGCAGTGAGGGACAACCCCACCAGATGTGCAACATCGTATCAGTCGCTTGTCCACAACGCCAACAAAGGTCAGAGACTGACGGGTACCATCGATGCAACTGCTCCGGAGTCCTATACCAGCAGGAGAGTATTTTGTAGTTCGTCTCTTGTGATCTGTTAGGTATGATTGACTTATGTGAAAGGTGAAAGCATTTCTGCCATTGCTCCGGGGAGAACTGAGAGCCGAGGTCCGCCTCCCAAGCGCTACAGAAGGAGGGCAAAGAAGAGGTGTGTTGAGTAAGCAACAATCTGTACAGAAACCCTATGGTGTGGGGGGGCAAGGAGGGGGCCATGCAAAGTCCCTCAAAGGGAGTTAACTCCCGATGCAGGTGGGCCGAGCGTGACACCGAAGAGTAGAAATGTTTTAGTTGTATGTATTCAAAAGGCTTACGGGGATGGGGAAGTTCAACTGGACGTATGTCAGCAAGGGCAATAAGCCCTCAGAGGACAACACGTGAAAAAAACGGAGTGGGTCAGATTTGGAGCTCCCCACAGCTTGAAGAGTTTTTAAATGATCTTAATACCAACACATGGGGACTTCATTTTACTCATAATATCTTTCACAATAATGCAGAATTCCTAGATGTTGTCGTATTTCATGACGAAGCCAATAGACTAAGCACTCGCACTTTTTTCAAGGAGGTAGATAGCAATAGCTATTTGGACTTTTCTAGCTCCCATTACAAAAAATGAATTTCTAACATCCCGTAAGGTCAGTTCACTCTTAAAACTCGCTTTAAAGGGAAGAAATATCCTAAGGCCATTATAGAGTCGGCATACAAGAAGGCCAGCTTACAGACACAAGCAGAATGTCTGTCTAAAACAACACGCAACAATTCCAAAAACTATGACTGGTCCTCCAATTTTATTACCACCTTCACACGGGAACATATGCAGGTTAAGGAAATTCTATCCAAACACTGGTCGATCCTATTAAAAGATCCCTACCTATGTGACATTCTACCCCACAAACCCTCGGTCACTTTTAGACGTGGGCGCACTCTACGCAATATAGTCGCCCCTAGCAGACTAAGAGCTGCTACTTCTGGCCAGACTAATAATTTTTTGACCAGTATAGGTAGCTATCAATGTGGCATCACAAGATGTAAATGTTGTGCCAGTATTAATAATCGCTTTAAAAAATTCACGTCCACCAAAACAGGCGAGCATTTTAATATCAAAACCTTTTTAAACTGTTCCTCTCAATATGTGATATATCTACTGGAATGCCCTTGCAAACTCCAATATGTGGGCCGTACCATCCGTTGCCTACGGGAAAGAATTAACAAACATCGTAGCAACACCGTTCATGGTTTCTTGCTACACAGTGTCTCCAGCCACCTGCTTCAGGTACACAAGCAAGATTTCCGATGCATTACGGTTACACCTATTGAAGGCATCTCAAAAGAGGACCCGCAAAGATTCAGTACATTGAGGAAAAGAGAGAACTTTTGGATCTATAAACTCAAAACTCTTGCACCCGGAGGCCTTAATGAACTTATTGAATGCTCCCTGTAATCCTCACCAATATTATTATTATCTGTCCACAGGGTTATCTGTTTCTCTTGTATCAATTACTCAATATTTGTTATATATACTTTTGGTCCAATATTTACTCACTAATTTATCGAGTGTTTACATTTTAACATATTTTGCATCTTATTTACCGTGTGCTTCTATGTGGTTTTACTAACATCCCAACACTGCGTATTTATAATGGGTTTGTTTACTCCATATCTCTAAATTTTATATTTATGACATTTATATTTATATTGATTTCCCTTATGTTAATATTGATTTTATATCCATGAATTTTATACATATATAGATTTATATCCATATTTATAATATTTACATTTATATCTTTACTTTCATTTTATATCAATTTTTTTACCGTATTTTCCTATATACTGTTATTCTTTTATCTAATTTACCATAGACATTTGGGCTTCTGCTTTATATGTCACACTCTTTTCGACGAGGTTGTTGGTGATTTATTGCCCCCTTACGTTCGGTTTTATTATCATTATATTAAAACCATCTTATCTATTTTATTCTACACTTCTATGTGTATACTTGTCATAGATAGCTATGGTTCTGTTACCACTCATATATTCTTACATTTTGGTTATGTTACCCCTATGCCCTGATTTATTATGGCTCTCTAGACACGCTTCATCTGATAATCATGGGTCTATGATCCATTCCTATTAATCTCCCTTTTCCTCTCCCCCTCCTTATTCCCCCCCCCTCTTTTTCTTTACATTTTATTATTTCTGGCAGTCCATTTGCAACTGCTGTAGGCCCTTAACTTTTAGCCCACCCCTATGAGTGTTTTTCTAGTTCTAATCGTGCTGCCTATTTATCATGTTCCGCCCCTTTTGTCACGGGGTAGGGCTAGTAACTCCGACCTTCGTAAATGACGGCCTCGCTTCCATCGTCCCATTCATAGCAACGCGTCCCTAACAACCAGCAGGGACGCGTCGCTTCCTGCAAACAGCGCGGCAATGCCAGCTAATTGGCCGGACCGCGCAGTCCGCTGATGGGTCAATGCAGCTGTACGTCGCTGATTGGCTCCATCCCCCCGCCTCCCATGTGGTTAGCGACGCGTCCCTAGCAATCATCTCGGGATGAGCGCTGCCGTTATCTGCACTTTTATATGTCGCTGCTTCAATGCAGCATCACAGAACATCCACCCCTTTAGCCTACCATGGTTCACACTATACAAATGTACATCCTTTCCTTACTATATTTTCATGTTTTTATGATTGTTGATTCTATGCTAGGTGTGTAAGGGCAACACCTGTAGTGACCTTTGACCATTCTAGCCACGCCCACTTTGCGTTTTTGGCGCCTGTTCACATTGTATTTAAACTTGCCATGTGTCCTATGCATGTTATGCTGATCTGATGAAGAGGGGTTTACCCTCGAAACGCGTCATCTTGTCCATTTTATTGTTTTTTTTAAATAAAATGTCCTGCTGAGGACTTTCCTATTACCTTTGGCATCCGCCTCATCTGTCTACAAGAGTCTGCAGCGCCATACCTGAGGGTTTTTTCCTGCTCTACTTCTAATATTGACTCCCAGGACGACTTGTTTCCTCCTGCAACCCATCGGCATAGCAGCGACTCGCACTACAGTACCCAGATTATATCGTGGGTGATATGCTTTTTTGCATAGATCTCAAAGATCTTTCATCTATAACCCATTGCCTCCTGTGTTTTTGAGCTAGCAGCGCCTGGATTATCGTTGGTCCATCTTCCTCTACCTCTTCGCAAAGTAAGATTAAGGTCACCACATAAAACAACAGTGCCCCTAAGTAGCGGGAGAGCAACATCAATAAAGTTAAGCAAAAAGGGGATCTGTTGGAGATTCGGGCAGTAGACATTAAGAATCGTGAATTTGTGTCCCCCAATACTTAAAGAAAAGATAAAGTAACGTGCATCCGGGGCAATCGTACAGTTCAGAACCTGATGGGGAAGAGACTTGTGAATGGCGATCGCCACCCCACAGGATCTGGACAGAGGATTGTCAGCACAGAACCAGGAGGTGTAGTGTGGATGTTTGAGAGAGGGTGTGTGGCCTACCTTCAAATGTGTCTCTTGAAAACATACCAGATGAGTCCGTTGCTTGTGACAATGGTGAAGGATCTGAGCCCTTTTTTCCGGGGTGTTGAGACCTTTGGCATTAAAAGAAATAATCTTGAGATCTGCCATGAGAAACTCAGAGAAACCGAGAGAAAACAAAAAACCAGAGTTAGTACAGGAATGAGGCTCTATTATAGGGGGTCAGATAAAAAAAAAAGGGGGGGGGGGAAACAAAACACAGGAATAAGACAAGGGGGAAAAACAAAAAGGAGCAACACAAAAGGAGAACAAGTACACAACAAGAGCAGCAAACACCTACACAAGACAGACCAACAAAACAAGAGAGAAGAGAAAGAAGAAAAGAAAAGAAAAAAGAGGGGTAACGAAATAAGCAGTAGACAGACAGAGAGAAGAGACTTCTGCTGCGGAAACTAACAAGAACAATAAATAGTAAAGGAGGGAAGAAGTCCCAAGGACCAGATCGTCCCCAGGAGCCCTATACCTATAGGGGGGTAAAGTTAGTCAGGTAGCGAGAGAGACAGAACCCACTACACTGAATATGTAACAGTAGCTGAAAAAGAGCCCAAAAGTGCTAGAGGACAATGAAAATGAGTCAGATGAAAAGGGGGAAAAACATACAAAAAGCACAATTAGAGGCACTGAGGAGAGAATAGTGACATTACAGTTTCTAATACAATAATCCCAAATCCCCAAATGACAACTATCAGTAGCACCAGAAGATAACATTAATAAAAATGAGCAATCAACTGCTAAATAGCACATTTCTAGTGCAAAGAACAAGTGGTAGGTTGCGAGGCCATACGAGAAGCAGCAGCCACCGAGGGCAGCTGCGACTGGCGAGACTAAGGGGCCACTCGGGGTCCGCGAGAGTCTCTAGGAGGGAGTCCAGAGCGAGGGGCTCTCGCCGGAGGTGAAGTAGGGGGCGGGACTGGCCGTTGGAACGGAGGGGAATGCAACATAGGCCATTCCGGAAGCACCACCTCAGGTAAATCCAGGGCTTGGAGAAAGCTGGGAAGATCCTCCGGAGAGCGCAGGGACACCACGCGCCCCCTATTGCGCACTGTGAGGGAGAAAGGAAAACCCCAGCGGTACGGAAAGTCCCTGTCACGCAGGACCTGCAGAAGGGGCTTAAGAGCAGCTCGTTGGACCAGTGTATGGCGTGAGAGATCGGGGTACAACTGGACAGGGACGTCCTTGTAGGTGATCTGTCGACGTCTTCTCGCACGTCGCAAAATGTCCTCCTTCAGGGCATAAAAGTGTATCCGGCAGATTACGTCTCTTGGATTGCGGTCGTCAGAGCTCGGTGGGCGCTGAGCTCTATGTGCTCGGTCCATCTCTATGTGCGCCTCAGGAGGCCTGTCTAGGAGGTCATTGAAAATAGCAGGAAGGGCCTCCTACAGCTCCCCAGATGACACCGCCACTGGCAAACCACGGATTCTGATGTTGTTCCTGCGGCTACGATTTTCAATATCATCCAAGTGTTGCTGAAGATGGAACAATTGGTCAGTGTGGCCACTCACTACAGCCTGCAAAGCCTGAAGGGAGGTTAAAGTAGAGTCCTGTGCCGCCTCCACCCTGGCGGACACAGAGGAAAGTTCTGAACGTAGTTGTGCAAATTCTTGCTTGCATTCGAGGACCACCTGTCGGGTGAGTGTAGAGATATCATCTTTAGTTGGGAGAGACTGTACCAACGACTGTAGGTCAGCCAGAGTGATAGGAGCAGAGGCCGCAATGGCAGGAGGCACTACCACATCACAATGCATAAAGAGCGGAAAAGTGGTGGGGTGGCATCCAAGCTGCAGGCTACCTCCTGGTGTGTGGGAGGCAGTTGAGGGCCAGGAGGGGGCGAGGTTGATGGCCCCTGGCTGGAAGGTGCAGAGGCCGGAGGGGAGGCAGCTAGTGCAGACCCTGCAGGAGATGATGAGGCAGAATGTGAGCCAGCAGCCCAGGAAGAGCCAGACACCCATGGGGGGGAAGGTGACCCAGCTGCCAGGCCTGCAGGTAATAGAGATGGTGGCGGTAGGAAGGCAGGAGGTACTTGGGGAGACCCTGGGGGAGAAGCCCCCTCGGGTCTCAGGAGAGGGACATCCAGATGCAGCATAGCCGTAGTGCCCCTCCAGGAGGGTGGGGATGGGCCTAGTGGAGGCTGTAGGTGAGGTACCGTAGGGGTTAACAGGGTATCCCCTGTGAGCAAGTCCAATGTGGGGGGACCGCTGACAGGAAGCACCTCCATGGCTAGGGGTCTCTCAGGGGTTCCTCTTACCTGGCTCCATAAGGGTCCAGGCTCTAGACCGCACACAAGCAGAGCGGGAGCCACGTCAGGAAGGTGGGCCTGCTGCGTGCCGCCATCTTGCTGCCAGGGAGAGCCGGGGCAGCACTTCAGAAGGGATGGCCGGAGGAGCACCGGAACGCTCCGGAGGTGAGCAATGATGATCCCGATGGCGGGCGCACTCCTCTTCAGCGCGGCCTTGTATCAGAGCCGTGGCTGCCGGAGGGGCCGTGCGTGTACCACTCCGCTGTTCCAAGATGGCGCCGGGCATCAGAGCAGGCAGCGGGGTCCCCGTGCGGAAGGGCTGGGCCCGGGTAAAGTAAGTGTCGAGAGACATGGGAAGTGGTGGGGGGATGCCAGAGACCTTCTTCTTTTTGTTCCTCGATCTATTCCCCATAGGCACAGCACAAGAAGGGCAAAAATAGCTAACGACAGGCAGGAGCTCCTCAGCAGCACGTCCTCCTACAACCATGGCTAGACACGCCCCCCTAAAGTAAATTTTTTAATGGGCGAGAACACACCCAAAATCTGTCCCAACAAAACTTTGCTTTGCATCCTGCAATTTCTCCCAACTGTTCTTTTTCTACCTGCTTGTAAGGCATGCCTACACTAACTTTTTAATTTCTTAACCCCTTCATGACCCAGGGTTTTTCCATTTTTGCACTTTCAGTTTTTCCTCCTTACCTTTAAAAAACATAACTCTTTCAATTTTGCACCTAAAAATCCATACCATGGCTTATTTTTTGCGCCACCAATTCTACTTTGTAATGACATTAGTCATTTTACGCAAAAATTTACAGAGAAACGGAAAAAAAATTCATTGTGCAACAAAATTGAAGAAAAAACACAATTTTGTAACTTTTGGGGGCTTCCATTTCTACGCAGTACATTTTTCGGTAAAAATGACACTTTCTCTTTATTCTGTAGGTTTATACGGTTAAAATGATTTCCTAGTTATACAGGTTTGATTTTATTGTACTTCTGGAAAAAATCATAACTACATGCAGGAAAATTTATATGTTTAAAATTGTCAACTTCTGACCCCTATAACTTTTTTATTTTTCTGTGTATGGGATGGTATGAGGGCTCATTTTTTGCAACGTGATCTGAAGTTTTTAGCGGTACCATTTTTGTAATGATTGGACTTTTTGATCGCTTTTTATTTATTTTTTCATGATATAAAAAGTGACCAAAAATACGCTTTTTTGGACTTTGGAATTTTTTTTGCGCATACGCCATTGACCGTATGGTTTAATAAATAATATCTTTTTATAATTCAGACATTTCCGCATGCGAAGATACCACATATGTTTATTTTTATTTTTATTTACATTGGTTTTTTTTAAAATAGGAAAAGGGGGGTGATTCAAACTTTTATTAGGGAAGGGGTTAAATGATCTTTATTCACTTTTTTTTCCACTTTTTTTTTGCAGTGTTATAGGTCCCATAGGGACCTATAACACTGCACACACTGATCTTTCACATTGATCACTGGTTTCTCATAGGAAACCAGTGATCAATGATTCTGCCGCTTGACTGCTATTGCCTGGATCTCAGGCATGGAGCAGTCATTTGACGATCGGACAGCATGGAGGCAGGTAGGGATCCTCCGACTGTCATGTAAGCTGTTCGGGATGCCGCGATTTTGCCGCGGCAATCGCGAGCAGCTCCCTGAGCTAACCGGCATTAGTTTACTTTCACTTTAGATGCAGCATTCAACTTTGAACGCCGCGTCTAAAGGGTTAATAGCGTGCGGCACCGCGATCACTGCCGCGCGCTATTAGCCACGGGTCCTGGCCATTGCTAGGTGCCAGGCCCGACCCGCTATGACGAGGGGCCACGCCGTGGCCCCACGTTATAAAATGGGAGCTGACCCATGGCATACATGTATGCCATGGGTCGGGAAGGGGTTAAAGGGGTACTCCACCCCTAGAAATCTTATCCCCTATTAACGCATGCCTACACTCACTTCCTACACAGAAGGTAAATGGGACATCTTTAAATCAACTCTAAATAACTATACATCTAAATATATACGAAAGGGGAACAAATATAAACGATTAAAACTAAATCCTACATGGCTGACACATGATGTTAAAAGAGCAATAAACAACAAAAAAATAGCCTTCAAAAAATACAAATCTGATGGGTCAGCGATAACATTTAAACAGTACAAAGAGCTTAATAAAATCTGTAAGTGCTTGCTTTGGCAGCACATATACTAAAATTGGAACGATACAGAGAAGATTAGCATGGCCCCTGCGCAAGGATGACACGCAAATTCGTGAAGCGTTCCATATTTTTTCGTGGACATTATAGAAATGAACCTACAACTTGAGCTCTAAGAGGACATTTTATTGGATCATAAGTATGCTGAGATTATCTGCTTAGATGAGGGGTATTCGACAGGAGAAGAGTAGTTTCCCTTTTTACAGTTACCATTAGGGTATAGATTATCCAAAATGTTTCTTTAGTCAAACAGGAGTTACTATTAGAATTACAATAAGTATTTAAGGCCAAAAAAAATATAATTACAAATGTTTTTCTAGTATATAACCGCTTAATTTTTGATACCCAATATCTGGCTTAACCATGCAGAATTTAGTTACATAATCAGGTTATCTGTTTATTTGGTCAGATGTTGGGAAAGTTTAACATAAGGGGTGGAGGGTGACGAGAGGTGAAGACGATAAGTAGACAGTTCTAAGTCTTGCTTTGGATTGCCCACCCACTGTTCCCCATAAGTTGAGGTGGTAATGTGTTCCCTTGAGCTTTTTCAGCTGAAGGTGGTAATTTCCTCTACCAGTAACTTAAGACTAAAGGGTTTATCCCTTGGATTTACAGAATTGTATCTAATGTTAGTCATCTATATGTTTACTATTTATGATTTGTATTCTTCCCTATTAATCTTTTCTTCTTTTCTACTAGTACAACATGCCTGTGCGACCCGACCTCCTCCATCAGATTGTCTCAGTGAAAGGCCTGACGATTCCAGTCTACTTAGGGAGATCCTTTCTGGAACTTTACCTCTAGCAACAATGATCATCAGGGGTAGGAAACTGAACATTATTATGAATTCCCCTGATTCATATTCACCATGACGCGTTTTTTAACACTCAATGTAAAGGGCTTAAATACAGATGTGAAAAGACGTCTTCTTTTAAAAGATCTAAAATCTAAAAAAATAGATATAGCCCTTATCCAAGAAACGCATCATGAATCGTGTTCTTTTAAATTTGCATCTAGATACTATCCCACAGTATTTTCTGCTACACAGGATAAAAAAGGGGTAGAGTGGCTGTGTTGATATCCCGCACATGTCCTTTTCAGCTTTCAAACACAATGTTAGATCCTAATGGGAGATGGGTTATAGTCTTGGGTACACTGACAGGAGTCCCTCTCACAATATGTAACACGTACGCACCCAATTCATCCCAGATAACATTCCTGAATAATATCTTTTCCAAACTGGAAACGTTACTTCCAACAACATTGATAATTGGAGGGGACTTTAACATCCCATTCTCGAGTACAACCGATAGACATTCAGTACTACATAACACACCTTCCTCAGCAGTAATACGACTTTCCACTGCCTTCCGGAAACTTGTGAGAAAATACCATTTTTTTGACCTCTATAGGATAAGTAATCCCAATAGCAGAGAGTTTACATTCTTCTCACATCCTCATTCCACCCACTCTAGAATAGACACCTTCTTTGGGAATCTTTTAGGCCTCAAATTAGTTGACAATGTTAAAATACTCCCTATAACATGGTCAGACCATGCTCCAGTGATAATGGAATTAAAATCAACTACAACGCCTAGAAAAACCTGCCATTGGAGACTGAATGAATTGTTAATAAAGAAATTAGAATATAGAGATTCCATTGGAGGGTGTCTTAAAGATTACTTTGAAAGGAATGAGGGTAGTGTTACAAACAGTCATACCCTATGGGAGGCACATAAGGCAGTCATAAGGGGACACTGTATTTCGCTGTCTTCTCGGCTGAAAAAGAATTCTGCGTCTCTTACGAATGAGCTAAAAAAGAAACTAAAAAAACTGGAGGATGGAATGGTCTTATACCCCTCCTTGAGAAGGTTAAAACAGATTGTGCTCATACGAAATCAGTGGAAGGACGGTGAAATCGCCCAGGTGGAGAAAATGCTAACTTATACTAGACATACATATTACAGTAAAGCGAATAAACCTCATACCCTATTGGCCGCACAGCTAAACTCACAAAAGACACAGTCAAATCCTTTTGCTATAAAAAATTCCCAGGGACAATTGCACTATGATCCAACACAAATTGCCAATATTTTTCAGGAATATTATTCTAATTTATACAATTTACCTTCCCAACTACCCTCAGATCACACCACCAGAGATTCTATATTAAAAAAGTACCTTGATTCCTGTAAGCTCCCTAAAATGACTATATCGGATTTGACCAATCTAAACAGAGAATTTTCTCAGGAAGAAATAATAGATACTATTAAAGAACTACCAAATGGCAAGTCTCCTGGCCCAGATGGCCTTCCATACTCTTATTATAAAACTTTTTCTGAAATCTTACTTCCACATATGATCTCCCTTTTCAACTCCTTCTTAGGTGAAACTCCCATTCCGTCAAATATGTTAGAATCTTACATCACAGTCATTCCGAAATCCGGTAAGGATCCTTCGGAATGTGCTAGTTATAGACCAATTTCACTATTGAATTCGGACTTGAAGTTATTTACAAAAATACTGGCCAACAGACTTAGCTTAATTCTTCTGAAATTAATAGATAAAGACCAAGTAGGTTTCACCTTAAATAGACAAGCTGGAGATAACACTAGACGCACGGTCGATCTCATTGAGGTAATAAATAGGACTAAGTCCTCTGGACTTGTGTTAAGTTTAGACGTGGAAAAAGCGTTTGATCGCTTAAGTTGGCCTTTTATGGAATCTACCTTGCGAGCTTTTGGAGTCTCGGGACCGTTTATGACAGCGATCTCACACCTATACTCATCCCCAACGGCACGAGTTAGACTCCCTCACGCCACATCTCAAAAAATAAAAATTCATAATGGGACAAGACAGGGATGTCCTCTGTCCCCATTATTATTTGTGCTATGTATAGAACCATTAGCGGCCCTTGTCCGCGCAAATCCTGATGTTAAGGGGATAGTGGTAAAACATAGAGATTATAAGATAGCGCTATTTGCTGATGACGTATTGCTAACCATCTCTACTCCCCTGACCTCACTACCTTCCCTCCACTCCATTATCCACACTTATAGCCGTATGTCAGGATATAAGATAAATGAAGGTAAAACAGAAGCCTTACCCATTAACATACCTGACACCCAACTTTCTCTTCTTAAACTAAATTATCCGTATAGATGGCAGGATAACGCTATTACCTATTTAGGTGTACGCATTACCTCTAAATACTCTGCCCTTTACAAACATAATTTTCCTCAATTCTTTAAAGACATCAAATCCCAGATGGAAAAATGGTCTGGTCTCCCGATATCCCTTATTGGCAGGATTGCAGCAGTCAAAATGTCAGTATTGCCCAGATTCCTTTATTTATTAGAAACTTTGCCAGTATTAATACCTAGGGGAGCATTAAGGGGCTTTCAATCATCCATCCTCAGGTTTGTTTGGAGGGGGGACGCCACAGGGTGGCGTTGTCTGTCTTGACGGCCAAAAAGATCTATGGAGGACTAGCACTGCCAGACGTCTTTGACTATTATTATTCAGTTCACCTTAAAAATATTCCATCATGGTCACAATTTCGGGCATATAATAAATGGACGGACATAGAGAAGCTGTGGTCGGCCCCAGTCCATTTATGTGCTTTGATATGGGACTCAAACTATCAGGTCAATCTAAAACACTTACTTGGCCCGATGAGAACCACATTAAAAATATGGGAAACTGTCAGGACTAAATATTCATTAATGTCCCCCAACTCCCTTCTAACTCCCTTTATTTTTAATCCCTCTATTCCTGATAGTAATGATGTAGATATCATTTCCCCCTGGGTAGAGGCTGGGTTGTTTCACTTTGCAGATCTAGTGGACCCGATCAAAAGAACATTCCTAACCTTTCAAGCCCTTAGTGACAAGTTTAATCTTCCTAATGACACACAAAACTTTCTCCAAACCGTCACTTCACATGCAGGGTTAAGCTCACCTGAAGCTGCTTTCCCTAAACCAACATCCTTTGAGTTGTTGTGTAGGGGTGAGACCACCACGAGAGGTTTGATATCCTCCATTTACAATATTTTACATTCTTTCATATATCAAGATAATTGGAAACACCCCTACATGACAAAATGGGAAGAATATTTAGGCTATGAAATTCCAAGAGCCACATGGCAAACTATATGGGATAGAGCAGCGAAGTCTTCTTCCTGCGTAATACATAAAAAAAATCAATACAAAATTCTCTTTCAGTGGTATCACACACCGGAAGTATTAAACAAACTTTATCCACAAAATAATTCTAGTTGCTGGAGGTGTAGTATGGAGTTAGGTACACTACCACACATATTTTGGGATTGTCCCTCCCTGCGTCATTTTTGGTTGGAAGTGCAGTCTTTAATAGGGAATAGTGTTGAGCGGCATAGGCCATATTCGAATTCGCGAATATTCGCGAATATATGGACGAATATTCGTCATATATTCGCGAATATTCGCATATTCGTTATATGCTCGTTTTATTTTCGCGTATGCGAAAATACGCGCATGCGAAAATTTACATATGTGGAAATTCGTATATGCGAAAATTAGCATATGCTAATTTTCGCATATGCGAATTTTCGCACGCCAGTCTCACACAGTAGTATTAGAGCCTTCTTTACACCACACAAGCTGGAAGCAGAGAGGGGTGATCACTGTGATGTGTACTGTGAAGAAAAAAAAATAAAATAAAAAAAAACAAAAAAGGAATATTCGTAATTACGAATATATAGCGCTATATTCGCGAAATTCGCGAATTCGCGAATATGCGATATTCGCAAATAATATTCGAATTGCGAATATTCGCGAGCAACACTAATAGGGAAGATACTGAAACTGAAGATACATCTGAACCCAATCAATTATCTCTTAAATGTGCCCCCCCCTGGTATTAGAAAAAATAAACTCAGATTATTCCATTCCATACTCACGGCTGCAAAGTGTTTGATAGCCAAAGAATGGAAAAAGCCTACCCCTCCATCCGTACAAGCCCTAACCAATAGGATTCTGGAAGTTAGGCGGATGGAATATCTCTCTGCAATGACAGATAACAGGCTTTCTCATTTCTACGAAACTTGGAAGGAATGGGATGATTATATAGAAGACGATAACCAACACTGAATGGAGGAGAGTCGAAAGAGGTCGCATAGGCATGGATGTATTCTATTTTTCATATCTTGGTCAAACAGGTACTTTATTTTTATTATTTTTATCTTTTATTTATTTTTTCTTTCTTTTCCTTCTTCTTTTCATTTTCTTTATTCCGTTTCTGGAATCTAACCAAAATAATATAGATTGCTATGTTCCTACCTAATACACACTCACGGATTTGAATGTATTGTAGATAATCTATAAATCTGCAACTCAATTCCTATAGAAACATGGCAATTGCTTCAAGCTACCTAGTTGTAGGGTTCTTGTTACAATATTGCATATACGCTTTGACAATGAACTCTATTCTTGCTGCTGCAAGATTTTTCTTTCTTTGTTATTTTTATTTTTCTATTTTACTGAATTGAAAATTGTATTGATAAAACGATAAATAAACAGTTAAATAAAAAAAATAAAAAATCTGTAAAAATGTAATAAAAACAGCAAAAATTCAAAACGAGAGACAGGTGGCCAAAGAAAGCAAAAACTAATCCTAAATATTTTTTTAGATATATAAATTCAAAAAAACCAAGGACAGAGCATGTAGGACCCCTTAATAATGATAATGGGGTGGTTGTCACAGGCGATCAAGAGAAAGCGGAGCTACTGAATGGGTTTTTTAGTTCTGTATACACTATGGAAAAAGGAGCTGACATTGGCCAGGTCAGTGCTGGTAACACATCATGTAATGTGCTGAACTGGCTTAATGTAGAGATGGTACAAGGTAAGTTAAGTGATATAAATGTAAGCAAATCTCCAGGGCCAGATGGACTACACCCAAGAGTTCTTAGAGAGGTAAGTTCAGTAATATCTGTACCCCTGTTCATGATATTTAGAGATTCTCTGGTGTCTGGTATTGTGCCAAGGGACTGGCGCATGGCGAATGTGGTGCCAATCTTCAAAAAGGGCTCTAGGTCTTCCTGAGGAAACTATAGACCGGTAAGTTTAACGTGCATTGTGGGTAAATTGTTTGAAGGACTTATAAGGGATTACATACAGGAATACATAGGGGATAATAGTATTATAAGTGATAGCCAGCATGGGTTTACTAAGGATAGAAGTTGTCAAACCAATCTTATTTGCTTTTATGAAGAGGTGAGTAGAAGCCTTGACAGAGGAATGGCTGTGGATATAGTGTTTCTGGATTTTGCTAAAGCATTTGATACTGTCCCTCATAGACGTCTGACAGGTAAGTTAAGGTCTTTGGGTTTGGAAATTTTAGTTTGTAACTGGATTGAACACTGGCTCATGGATCGTACCCAGAGAGTGGTGGTCAATGATTCGTACTCTGATTGGTCCCCGGTTATTAGTGGTGTACCCCAAGGTTCAGTACTGGGCCCGCTGTTGTTTAATTTATTTATCAATGATATAGAGGATGGTATTAACAGCTCCGTTTCTATCTTTGCAGATGACACCAAGCTTTGTAGCACGGTACAGTCTATAGAGGATGTGCATAAGTTACAAGATGACTTGGATAGACTAAGTGTCTGGGCATCCACTTGGCAAATGAGGTTCAATGTGGATAAATGTAAAGTTATGCATCTGGGTACTAATAACCTGCATGCGTCGTATGTCTAAGGGGGGATTAAACTGTCAGAGTCACTGGTAGAGAAGGATCTGGGTGTACTTGTAGATCACAGACTACAGAATAGCATGCAATGTCAGGCTGCTGCTTCCAAAGACGGCACTCAAGGGACAGGGACATAATACTCCCCCTTTATAAAGCATTGGTACGGCCTCACCTGGAATATGCTGTTCAGTTTTGGGCACCTGTCCATAAAAGGGACACTGCAGAGCTGGAAAGGGTGCAGAGACGCGCGACTAAACTAATATGGGGCATGGAACATCTTAGCTATGAGGAGCGATTAAAGGAGTTACAATTGTTTAGTCTTGAGAAGAGACGTTTAAGGGGGGATATGATAAACGTATATAAGTATATTAATGGCCCATACAAAAAATATGGAGAAAAACTGTTCCAGGTTAAACCCCCCCAAAGGACGAGGGGGCACTCCCTCCGTCTGGAGAAGAAAAAGTTTAGTCTCAAGGGGCGACACGCCTTCTTTACCGTGAGGACTGTGAATTTATGGAACGGTCTACCTCACGAATTGGTCAAAGCAGGAACAATTAACAGCTTTAAAACAGCATTAGATACATTCATGGAACAAAATAACATTAATGCTTATGAAGAAATATAAAATCCCATCCCTTCCCCAATATCGCGCCACACCCCTACCCCTTAATTCCTTGGTTGAACTTGATGGACATATGTCTTTTTTCGACCGTACTAACTATGTAACTATGTAACTATGTAATTCCTAAAAGGGGTATTTAATTTTTAATTTTCACGGACCACTGTTCCAAAAATCTGTCAGACACCTGTGGGGCGTAAATGCTCACTGCTCCCCTTATTACATTCCGTGAGGGGTTTAGTTTCCAAAATGGAGTCACATGTGGGGGGGGAGGTCCATTGTTCTGGCACTATGGGGTCTTTGTAGACACACGAGGCCTTCAATTCCGGACAAATTTTCTCTCCAAAATCCCAATGGCGCTCCCTTCCTTCTGAGCAGTGTAGTACGCCCGCAGAGCACTTTACATCCACAGATGGGGCATGCTCTTGCTCAGAAGAAATGGGGTTACAAATTTTGGGGGGCTTTTTTTTCCCATTTTCCCTTGTGGGAATGAAAAATTTAGGGTAACACCAGCATTTTAGTAAAAAAAATTTTTTTTTTTCATTTTCTTATCCAACTTTAATGAAAAATTGTCAAACACCCGTGGGGTGTTAAAACTCACAATACCCCTTAATACGTTTCGTGAGGGGTGTAGTTTCCAAAATGGGGTCACACGTGGGTATTTATTTATTTATTTTGCGTTTATGTCAGAACCACTATAAAATCAGCCACCCCTGTGCAAATCACCAATTTAGGCCTCAAATGTACATAGTACACTCTAACTCCAGCCTCCAGCTGTTGCAAAATTGCAACTCTCAACATCTACTGATCTGCACAGCGATCTCCAAACTGTACCCCTCTAAATCTTGCAATACTACATATCCCAGCATGCCCAAACAGCTGTCTGGGCATGCTGGGAGTTGTAGTTTTGCAACATCTGAAGGGCTACAGTTTAGAGACCACTGTATAGTGGTCTTCTAACTGTAGCCCTCCATATGTTGCTAGGCAACAACTCACTGGCTTCCATAGGATCGCGCACCAGGGAGATGCACCAGGGAGCCATATCTCATCGCTGCCCGCCCGGTAAGTGACCTCTGGCGCCGATGACCACCAGTTTCCTCACTCTTCCAGGACAAAAGTCGATGGACAGAGCGGGGAACCGAACTCTAACTCCCCCAACCCCGAACTGCTATTGGTCAGTCGTCTCTGACCGACCAATAGCAGGAATAGGAGGGGTGGCACCCCTGCCACCTTACTCCTATGCCTTCAGGGGGATCGGGGGTGTCTTAGACACCCCCGATCCTCCTTATTTTCCCGGTCACTGGAGACCCGTATGACCCGGAATCGCCGCAGATCGCCGGTCTGAATTGAACTGATCGCTGACATGGGGGGGGGTTCTCAGGACCCCCCAGGGGTTTGCACGTGATGCCTGCTGAGGCATGCTTTGGACACTTAAAAAAAAAATCACAATTTTTCACAGACAGAAATAAAATAAATGAGTCAAACAAGTCAAAGAACGGTTTAAAAACAGGGGAACTTTATTATTAATAAAATGTTTGTGTAGGGGATTTATGTAACCTTCCATCACTCACAAAGAGCGTACAGTAACTAACTCAGGACAGGAAAAACCTCCAGAGGGGAGGAAACCTGTAGGGAATCCATGGCTACTGTATTGCCCTTCCTCTGGGCATACTAAAGGAGGTTACCTCTAGAATTTGGGCAAAGTGACTGTGTATGTGCGTGATTCGAGGGTTTATGCCTTCATCCAACTTCTTGCTGTAAGTCCGGAAATATGTGCCTTATTACAACGTCTTGATAGTCCGGAAATGCTACTCCACATCCTGGAAATAGTGCATCTAAGATAGGAAAACAAAAGATAGATTATTTACATGGTTATTATAGAAATGCACATGGAACTGCACTAAAGACCTTTTGGACACAACAATGTGACACTTACCAATCACAGTGATGTATTCAACTTCACATTCCCGCGCGCCTACAGTGTCCAGCATCGGCCCCTCACTGATGAAGAATGAGCAGGAGCTGTGTTATTTCTGCTCAGTGCTGCTCTCTGGTGGACAATGGTTATGACATCACATGTGTGACACGCTGTTACCTCCTGGGAGTTCTATTTGAGCAGTGCTGCTCTCTGATTGGCTGAAACCTAAAAAGCTTTTTAATATATTCTGCATGACTGTTACCTAAGGGATTTTTTTTTTAGCATTTTTTAAATAAAATGACACTACTCCCTGTGGGTGTGTTATATTTGTTTATACTCAGTATTTGTAATATCATTTGCTGTCAGGGCATGCTTGGAGTTGTAGTTTTGCAACAGCTGGACAGACGTCTGTCGGAAGGGGGGGGAGACCACCAAAGATAAGGCAATGTGGGCTTTGAAAAACGCCACAGATACATTGTGTTTAGTCCCAGCCTAAGCCTAGGAACAGACACAATTTTTGTTTGAGGTTTATTTGGTAAAAAATAAAAATAAACACACCACAACAACTGCGTCCTCATTTCTATTCTCCCAAGACGCCATCTTTGTGTAATTTTTGCCAAAACCACTGGAGGAAATTTATCAAAACCTGTAAAGAGGAAAAGTGGTTGCCCATAGCAACCAGATAGTTTCTTTCATTTTTATGTGGGGGGCAGGAGAGAGTAATTGTGTCTAGGGTGTTGTAGTGGTAGTGTAGGGTCTGTTGGTATTAACCCTAAGATGTCATGATGCCAGGGCAAGGTTTCCTTAGTGTTAATAGTCCTACCGCCAACCGTCCCAGAAACGGTAGGGAGAATAACGGAATATCCACAGCAGATTTTATGAATAAACTGAAGAACTTTACTTGAAGATTTTATACAACAGTCTTCAAACATAACAGTCTCTCAAGAGTGAACCGGGATACTGGTTCCTCACAGGTTGTGATGGGACTCTGAAGCAATGAGCTTTGATGCTAGCCACTGTGCTACTAATTATAATATTTTAGCTGGTAGTAGTCACACAGGATTAGGTAGTTTGAGCTTTGGTAACTCACGTTTTAGTGGCTGCTGGATCTTAGGCTTTGGCCTAGCTGACTTGAATTGATGCTGATGAGATTTGTGCTGCTTGATAGTCCGGAACTAAGAGAGGCAAGAGCTAAGAGAGTGAATTGATTGACTACAGCCCCTTATATATATTAAGGAGGCTGGACAAAGCTCATTGGCCGGCAAACCTGTAAGTCCTGTCCCAGGGAACTCTGGGTACATCACATGACTCTGCAAGGTCCTTAAACCATAGTACAATCATAATTAAAAGCACGTGACCTGCTAAGGTCCTATACATAATATTTCCTATACATTAAATATATATATATGAACACAATTTACATGAGGCGACCAGGGGTAAGCCCTGCAAGAGTGCCCTATGAGAGTGAAGGAACTCTGGCTGAGGGGACTTTAGACAGGGACAGGACCAAGTCCTGTACCGGGACACCACATTTAAAAATGAAAAGTGAAAGAAGCGATCTGATTGGTTGCTATGGGCAACTGGTAAATTTTCCTCTGCACAAGTTTTCATACATGTCCCCCAATGTGTATTACTATTATTATAATAGACTTACCTTCCAACCGTCCCGGATCTGACGTGCTTCTGTGATTTCCTGTGATGAACGGAGCCTCAGTGTGATCACTACTCACAGTACAGAGCGAAGCCCCAGGAGATCATGGAGTGTCTGCTCTATCATGTCATCTCCCCTGAGCTAAGAGGAAGCACTCATTGGTCCTGCAGCCTGGGAAAGGCACCTGCATCAACCAATCAGAGGCTTCCTGTTACAGGGGGCAGGGGGAGATGCTGCAGATGGATCAGCTACTTAACCCCTAAAGTAAATTTTTTTCTTATTCAAAATCTTTATTAATTTTCAATAATTTTCAGTAAACAAAAAAACAATAACAAGGCACGACAGTGGCAGAGGCACAAGGTGTTAAGCATGGCCTCAATGCAAGATAAAAAAAACAGAATAAGTCATAAAGACCGTGCATGGCAGAAAGTGCGGTCAGCACTAGGGAGTCCGTTACTCGCACAACAGACAGGAAGGACATCATGTCAAAGCAATCAGTATACTCAACAAGGAACACCAACTTAGAATATGTAATAACCACATCAATGCTAAAACGGCAAGGTTCAGAAGGGAAAGAATAGAGGGATATAGATAAAAAGTGAAGAACAGAAAAATAAGAGGGTATGTAAAACACAGAAACAGGCAGACATGACGACATACAGAGACAAGGGTCTTACAGACAGACAAGAAACAACAAGGGAAGTAGGGCGGGAAGGTTACCAAGACAGACTAGAGAAAGCGTAGCCAAAAAAGGGTCATGGCGTCACAGAGGATCCCAAGGCCAATAGGTCACGGTACTCGGAGGTAGACTGGAAGGATGACCAATCATACCAAGTTTTGGTACATCTTTCATTTTCTGCAGGGGTCAAGGCAATTAGCTCCTCCATGTGCTGAAAATAATTCACCTCTGCAAGCCATTCCCCAACAGTCGGGGGTGTGGAAGATCTCCATTTACGGGGAATAACTGACTTAGCAGCCTGCAGAAAATAACGTAAGAGAGATTTCCAGAAGGAAGTAGCAGAAATGTCAAACATGAAGAGCAGGACTGCCTCAGGTGAATCCGGAACAGTCACACCGGTGATATCGTGAGTGATAGAGCGTACTGAAATCCAGAATGGTCAGAGACTGACGGGTACCATCGATGCAACTGCTCCGGAGTCCTATACCAGCGGGAGAGTATTTTGTAGTTCGTCTCTTGTGATCTGTTAGGTATGATTGACTTATGTGAAAGGTGAAAGCATTTCTGCCATTGCTCCGGGGAGAACTGAGAGCCGAGGTCCGCCTGCCAAGCGCTACAGAAGGAGGGCAAAGAAGAGGTGTGTTGAGAAAGCAACAATCTGTACAGAAACCCTATGGTGTGGGGGGAGGCAAGGGGGGGGGGGGGGGCATGCAAAGTCTCTCAAAAGGAGTTAACTCCCGATGCTGGTGGGCCGAGCGTGACACCGAAGAGTAGAAATGTTTCAGTTGTATGTTTTCAAAAGGCCTACGGGGATGGGGAGGTTCAACTGGACGTATGTCAGCAAGGGGCAATAAGCCCTCAGAAGACAACACGTAAAAAAAAAACGGAGTGGGTCAGATTTAACCCCACCCAGGAATCCACTGGAAGCAACTCCCGGGGGAAAGTTCGGGTGATCAGTGATTGGCAGTAAGGGACCAGAGGGGTCCACCAAAGACCCTCTAGCTGAAGAACAATGGAGGGCAGAGAAGGTTTGCCTGGAGGTGAACGACAGGAGAGACAAGGAGGATGGAGGTGGGGGCCAAGACCAAGGAAGCCCCGCTAAAGAGAGGGGGGTAACATTATGTGCAATGCGCACCCAGAGTTTAGAGGCTGAGTTATGCAAAATATCCAGTAAACGAGCATGCATGGCCGCCATATAATAAAGGCGACAGTCAGGAAGGCCCACACCTCCAGCCCCCTTAGGGCAAATGAGCGTGCCCCGCCGGATACAAGGACGGCCATAGGTCCAGACAAAAGTCCCAAAACGGCTCTGCAGGGCCCTCCAAAACTGAGCAGGAATACTAATCGGCACTGTTTGTAAAAGATAGAGTAATTTAGGTAGGAGGGTCATTTTCAGTATATTTACCCTTCCAAACCAGGAAAACTGTTTCCTGTTCCAGGACCGTAAAAGGGCATCAAATTGAGACAATAAAGGGGGAAAGTTACTATAAAAGAGGTGGGACAGGTCAGCCGGGATTTTCGTGCCAAAGTAGGAAAGGCCTCCTGAGGGCCAGGCAAAGGAAAAGTTACGTTTAATAAGGTCTACTGCTGAGTGAGGGAGGGAAACATTTAAGACCTCGGATTTGGACATGTTAATTTTAAACTTGGACCAGCTCCGCCATCAGGACCGGGAGAGTCACGTGGGGGTTGGTAACATACACCAACAGATCGTCAGAAAAGGCTGAGCATTTATACACATGGTCTCCAATAGTGATGCCCGAGATATCAGGGTTCTGGCGAATGGCAGATAACAAATGTTCCATAATCAATATATACAGTAGGGGGGACAGCCCTGACGAGTACCGTTGTGGATATTGAAAGGACGGGACAAGGTACCATTGATTTTTAGCCGCACCAAGGGGGTCTGGTAGAGTGAAAGAATCTTGGAAGTGAGAACCGGGCCAAGACCAATGGCCGACAGAGTGTGCTGCAGGGAAGACCAGGATATGTGGTCATATGCCTTTTCGGCATCTAGGGAAAGAATCATAAGGGGTTTTGTTATGTGAGTTAGCATAATGAATAATGTCCAGGGTTTTAAGGGTGTTGTCGCAGGCTTCCCTCCCCGGGACAAAGCCCGCCTGATCCGGATGAACAAGGCCTGGTAAAAGAGGCCCCAACTGAAGAGCAATCAATTTAGCAAAAATCTTCAGATCCACATTCTATAATGAAATAGGTCTGTAACTGGCACAGCCCTGCGGGTCCTTGCCCGGTTTAGGGAGGACCGCGACATGGGCCAGGATAGACTGCTGTGGGAAAGGAGCTTCCAGAGACACCCCATTAAAGGAATCCAGTAACATAGGGGCGAGGCGTTCCGCAAACGCCTTGTAGAAGGCCGTGGTAAAGCCATCTGGCCCTGGACTTTTGCCCCCAGGAAGGGAGGTAATAACCCCCAGAATTTGACTCAGGGAGAAAGGGGCCTCAAGAGAGTCCCGCGCATCCTCTGGGATACCAGGAACATCAGAACGGGGGAAGGAGTCCGGGTGAGGGCTGGAAGAGGCGGGGGGAGATTGTACAAAGTTGTATAATAGTCCCTAAGCACATCAGTTATGGCAGGAGTAGTGTGTGCCACCGAGCCAGTAGGGGTCTTAAGGCATGGTATGTGCGAGCGCGCTAGGTGTTCCTTAAGCACTCTGGCCAACATTCGCCCACTCTTGTCCCCAAACTCATAAAACTTGCTACGGCATAGCAGTAAAACACGTTTAGAGGAAGCATCAAGCAATCACCGAGCCTTCTGATGTGCAACAAGGAGGTCCCCCAACGTTGAGGCTGAGAGTGCGGGCTTGTGGGCCAGTTCGAGCTCAGCAACCTTCTGCAGCGCGCGGCGCAGAGTGTACGCTTTCTCTTTCTTAAGGCGAGTGCCGTGTTTGATAAAAACGCCGCACAAGACACATTTGGCAGCCTGCCACTTCACCACGGGGGAAGTGGTATCCTGCGAGTGACTGAGGACAAAGTTAGTAATAGTACGCTCCACCTCTGCGGTACACACTGGCCCTCATTTACTTAGAAAATCGGGTTGTAAGTCTATCTTGCTTTCTTACCCGACTGCATTTTTCCCCTGGTATTTATTATTATGTCGCATCCTGTTTGTCGCACTGGGTTTTGTAGGTTTTGGTTTCCAACTCCTCTGAGTTGTCGGGAAAAAAATCCACAACAATTCAACAAATTCGGGTTGGAAACCTTTATAAATACATGGGAAAGCTCAGAAATGTTGGGTTACGCCCCTTTTTCGGGTTTGGGAGAATCCACATCGGGTCCGTCGGGAAAACATGTTGCACCGTGTCGCAGACTGGCGCACGATGTCTGCGACATGGCGCAGACAAAGATGCGCCAAAAAAACCCGACAAAAGAAGTCGGGTTTAGAATAGTAAATGAGGGCCACTGTGTCCAGCAGGAGAGACTCATTCAAACGCCAAGTCCATTCCCCCCTGGTGAGGAAAGGTAGGCGCAAAGTGCAAGTGACCGGGGCATGGTCTGACCATAAAATACTCCCTATAGAGGAGGCAACAAGCCATGGAAGGGCATGATGCTGTAACATAATATAATTGATCCTGCTGTAGGAACTATGGGGGGGTAGAATAAAAACTATAGTCCTTGTCGGACGGGTGGAGAAGCCGCCACACATCGCAGAGCTGCAACGTGAGAAACGCCCTCTTCAGCTGCTTGATAGCAGAATAAGAGATAGTAGATCGGCCTGTGGAGTTATCCAATGTGGGGTCCAAAGTAAGATTAAGGTCACCACATAAGACAACAGTGCCCCTAAGTAGCGGGAGAGCAACATCAATAAAGTCAAGCAAAATAGGGATCTGTTGGAGATTCGGGCAGTAGATATTAAGAATCGTGAATTCGTGTCCCCCAATACTTAAAGAAAGGATTAAGTAACGTGCATCCGGGGCAATCGTACAATTCAGAACCTGATGGGGAAGAGACTTGTGAATGGTGATCGCCACCCCACAGGATCTGGACAGAGGATTGTCAGCACAGAACCAGGAGGTGTAGTGTGGATGTTTGAGAGAGGGTGTGTGGCCTACCTTAAAATGTGTCTCTTGAAAACATACCAGATGAGCCCGTTGCTTGTGACAATGGTGAAGGATCTGAGCCCTTTTTTCCGGGGTGTTGAGACCTTTGGGATTAAAAGAAATAATCTTGAGATCCGCCATGAGAAACTCAGAGAAACCGAGAGAAAACAAAAAAACAGAGTTAGTACAGGAATGAGGTGCTATTATAAAAAAAAAAGGGGGGGGGAACAAAACACAGGGATAAGACAAGGGGGAAAAACAAAAAGGAGCAACACAAAAGGAGAACAAGTACACAACAAGAGCAGCAAACACCTACACAAGACAGACCAACAAAACAAGAGAGAAGAGAAAGAAGAAAAGAAAAAAGAGGGGTAACGAAATAAGCAGTAGACAGACAGAGAGAAGAGACTACTGCTGCGGAATCTAACAAAAACAATAAGTAGTAAAGGAGGGAAGAAGTCCCAAGGACCAGATCATCCCCAGGAGCCCTATACCTATAGGGGGGTAAAGTTAGTCAGGTAGCAAGAGAGACAGAACCCACCACACTGCCGAATATGTAACAGTAGCTGAAAAGAGCCCAAAAGTGCTAGAGGACTGTCACGATTCGGCTGGCTGGACGTGGATCCTCTGTGCCAGAGAGGGATTGGCGTGGACCGTGTCGGTGGACCGGTTCTAAATTGCTACTGGTATTCTCCAGAGTCTGCTGCAAAGCGGGATGGTCTTGCAGCGGCGGTAGCAACCAGGTCGTATCCACCGGCAACGGCTCAACCTCTCTTACTGCTGAGATAAGCGCGGTACAAGGGAGTAGACAAGAGCAAGGTCGGACGTAGCAGAAGGTCAGGGCAGGCAGCAGGGATCGTAGTCAGGGGCAACGGCAGGAGGTCTGGAACACAGGCTAGGAACACACAAGGAAATGCTTTCACTGGCACAATGGCAACAAGATCCAGCGAGGGAGTGCAGGGGAAGTGAGGTATAAGTAGGGAGTGCACAGGTGAGGATACTGATTAGGCCTGCTGCGCCAATTAGTGGCGCAGTGGCCCTTTAAATCGCAGAGACCCGGCGCGCGCGCTCCCTAAGGAGCGGGGCCGCGCGCGCCGGGACAACACAGACGGGTCAGGTACGGGAGCCGGGATGCGCATTGCGAGCGGGCGCGTCCCGCGTCGCAAATCGCATCCCGGCTGGGAGTAATATCGCAGTGCACCCGGTCAGCAGGTCTGACCGGGGCACTGCGAATGAGAGGACGCTGCGAGCGCTCCGGGGAGGAGCGGGGACCCGGAGCGCTCGGCGTAACAGTACCCCCCCCCTTGGGTCTCCCCCTCTTCTTGGAGCCTGAGAACCTGAGGATAAGACTTTTGTCTAGGATGTTGTCCTCAGGTTCCCAAGATCTCTCCTCTGGGCCACAATTCTCCCAGTCAACCAAGAAGAATCTTTTACCTCTGACTGTCTTGGATGCTAGAATCTCCTTCACCGAGAAGACATCAGACGAACCGGAAACAGGAGTGGCAGAAACAACTTTGGGAGAGAAGCGGTTAAGGATGAGTGGTTTAAGGAGAGAGACATGGAAGGCATTGGGAATACGGAGAGAAGGAGGAAGAAGGAGTTTGTAAGAGACAGGGTTGATCTGGCACAAGATTTTGAAAGGACCAAGATAGCGTGGTCCCAGTTTATAACTGGGGACACGAAAGCGGACATACTTAGCGGAGAGCCATACCTTGTCTCCGGGAGCAAAAATGGGGGGGAGTTCTTCTTTTTTTATCAGCAAATTTTTTCATCCGGGATGAAGCCTGTAAAAGAGAATTTTGGGTTTCTTTCCATATGGTGGAAAGATCTCGAGTAACTTCATCAACAGCGGGCAAACCAGAGGGCATGGGAGTGGGGAGGGGAGGAAGAGGGTGACGGCCGTACACCACGAAGAATGGGGATTTAGCAGAAGATTCGGAGACTCTGAAGTTGTATGAGAATTCGGCCCATGGTAGAAGATCTGCCCAGTCATCCTGGCGGGAGGAAACAAAATGTCGTAAATAGTCACCCAGGACCTGATTAATTCTTTCTACTTGCCCATTGGATTGGGGATGATAAGAAGAAGAGAAGTTTAATTTGATCTTGAGCTGCTTACAGAGGGCCCTCCAGAATTTAGACACAAATTGAACGCCTCTATCCGAGACGATATGCGTGGGCAACCCGTGAAGGCGAAAAATGTGTATAAAAAATTGCTTTGCCAACTGAGGCGCTGAAGGAAGGCCTGGAAGAGGGATAAAATGTGCCATCTTGGAAAATTGATCAACGACCACCCAAACAACTGTGTTGCCACGGGATAAGGGCAAGTCAGTAATAAAGTCCATACCAATCTGTGACCAAGGTTGTTCAGGAACAGGCAGAGGATGAAGGAGACCAGCAGGCTTCTGGCGAGGAGTCTTATCCCGGGCACAGACAGTACAAGCCCGCACAAAATCAACAACATCAGTCTCCAGAATAGGCCACCAATAAAATCGAGAGATGAGTTGAAAGGATTTTTTGATGCCCGCATGGCTTGCGAGGTGGGAGGAGTGTCCCCACCTGAGAATCCCGAGGCGCTGGCGTGGAGAAACGAAGGTCTTCCCTGGAGGAGTTTGTCTGATGGAAGCTGGAGAAGTGGAGATCAGACAGTCCGGAGGAA
This sequence comes from Hyla sarda, assembly GCF_029499605.1. Lineage (NCBI taxonomy): Eukaryota > Metazoa > Chordata > Amphibia > Anura > Hylidae > Hyla > Hyla sarda. Next base: position 52,142,032 of record NC_079200.1, read on the forward strand.
TGATGTGTTGCGGAGAGGCTTCCACTTCAGAGGCATCTGAAGAACGAGAGAGGGCATCGGCCCTAATGTTCTTGTCAGCAGGGCAAAAATGGATTTCAAAGTTAAAACGGGCAAAGAACAACGACCACCTAGCCTGGCGAGGGTTCAGTCGTTGGGCAGACTGGAGATAAGAGAGATTCTTGTTATCAGTGTATATAATAACTGGATATTTGGATCCCTCCAGCAGGTGCCTCCATTCCTCAAGCACCAATTTTATGGCCAGTAATTCTCGATCACCAATGGAGTAGTTTTTCTCCGCCAGAGAGAAGGTCCTAGAAAAAAACCCACAAGTAACAGCATGCCCGGAAGAATTTTTTTGTAGAAGAACTGCTCCAGCTCCCACTAAGGAGGCGTCTACCTCCAATAAGAAGGGTTTAGATGGGTCAGGTCTGGAGAGTACGGGAGCAGAAGAAAAGGCAGACTTGAGATGTTTAAATGCGTCTTCCGCTTGAGGAGACCAGGACTTAGGATTGGCATTTTTCTTGGTTAGAGCCACGATAGGAGCCACAATAGTGGAATTGTGTGGAATAAATTGTCTGTAATAATTGGCGAACCCCAAAAAACGTTGTATAGCACGGAGTCTGGAGGGGCGTGGCCAATCTAATACGGCAGATAGTTTATCTGGGTCTATTTGTAGTCCCTGGCCAGAGACTAAGTATCCTAGGAAAGGAAGAGACTGACATTCAAAGAGACATTTTTCCATTTTGGCATAAAGTTGATTGTCCCGAAGTCTCTGAAGAACCATGCGGACATGCTGGCGGTGTTCTTCTAAGTTGGCAGTAAAAATCAGAATATCGTCCAGGTAAACCACAACACAGGTATATAGAAGATCACGAAAAATTTCATTTACAAAGTCTTGGAAGACGGCAGGGGGGTTGCAAAGGCCAAAGGGCATGACCAGATACTCAAAGTGTCCATCTCTGGTGTTAAATGCAGTCTTCCATTCGTCCCCCTCCCTGATGCGGATGAGATTATAAGCACCTCTTAAGTCCAGCTTGGTAAAGATGTGGGCGCCTCGTAGGCGGTCAAAGAGTTCCGAGATAAGAGGTAGGGGGTAGTGGTTTTTTACCGTGATTTTATTAAGTCCGCGGTAATCAATGCAAGGGCGTAGGGAGCCATCTTTTTTGAAGACAAAAAAAAAATCCAGCTCCGGCAGGAGAGGAGGATTTACGGATAATCCCCTTTTTTAAGTTCTCCTGGATGTATTCCGACATGGCTTGGGTTTCCGGAGCAGACAGAGGATAGATTCTGCCCCGGGGTGGAGTAGTACCCGGGAGGAGGTCAATAGGACAGTCATAAGGCCTGTGAGGAGGCAAAGTCTCTGCTTGTTTTTTGCAAAAAACATCAGCATAGTCCAGATAGGCCTTAGGAAGACCAGATACCGGGGGAACAACAGGGTCTCGACTGTGAGTACTGGGACCCGGTTTAAGACAGTCCTTGTGGCAAGAAGTACCCCAGTTCTTGATTTCCCTTGTGGTCCAATCAAGGGTTGGGGAATGGCGTTGAAGCCACGGTAATCCAAGAAGAATTTCTGAAGTGCAGTTAGAGAGGACCAAAAATTCAATTTTTTCGTGATGGGGTCCGATGCACATTAAGAGAGGTTCCGTGCGGTAACGCACGGTACAGTCCAATCTTTCATTGTTAACAGAGTTGATGTAGAGGGGTTTGGCGAGTCTGGTCACCGGGATGTTGAACCTGTTGATGAGAGAGGCCAAAATAAAATTTCCTGCAGATCTGGAATCCAAGAAGGCCATAGCAGAGAAGGAGAAGGTAGAAGAAGACATCAGCACAGGCACAGTAAGACGTGGAGAAGCAGAGTTCACATCAAGAGCTGTCTCACCTTTGTGCGGAGTCAGCGTGCGTCTTTCCTGGCGAGGAGGACGGATAGGACAATCTTTCAAGAAATGTTCGGTACCGGCACAGTACAGGCAAAGGTTCTCCATGCGGCGTTGTGTCCTCTCTTGAGGTGTCAAGCGAGACCGGTCAACTTGCATAGCCTCCACGGCGGGAGGCACAGGAACGGATTGCAGAGGACCAGAGGAGAGAGGAGCCGGGGAGAGAAACCGCCTCGTGCGAACAAAGTCCATATCCTGGCGGAGCTCCTGACGCCTTTCCGAAAAACGCATGTCAATGCGGGTGGCAAGATGAATAAGTTCATGCAGGTTAGCAGGAATTTCTCGTGCGGCCAGCACATCTTTAATGTTACTGGATAGGCCTTTTTTAAAGGTCGCGCAGAGGGCCTCGTTATTCCAGGATAATTCGGAGGCAAGAGTACGGAATTGGATGGCGTACTCGCCAACAGAAGAATTACCCTGGACCAGGTTCAGCAGGGCAGTCTCGGCAGAAGAGGCTTGGGCAGGTTCCTCAAAGACACTTCGAATCTCCGTGAAGAAGGAGTGTACAGAGGCAGTGACAGGATCATTGCGGTCCCAGAGCGGTGTGGCCCATCACAGGGCTTTCCCAGACAGAAGGCTGACTACGAAAGCCACCTTAGACCTTTCAGTTGGAAACTGGTCCAACATCATCTCCAAATGCAGGGAACATTGCAAAAGAAAACCACGGCAAAACTTAGAGTCCCCATCAAATTTATCCGGCAAGGATAATCGGAGGCTGGAAGCGGCCACTCGCTGCGGAGGTGCAGGAGCTGGCGGAGGAGATGATTGCTGAAGCTGTGGTAGTAGCTGCTGTAGCATCACGGTCAGTTGAGACAGCTGGTGGCCTTGTTGCAACTGCTGGGTGACCACCGTGGTGAAGTCGGCGACAACTGGCAGCGGGACCTCAGCGGGATCCATGGCCGGATCTACTGTCACGATTTGGCTGGCTGGAGGTGGATCCTCTGTGCCAGAGAGGGATTGGTGTGGACCGTGTCGGTGGACCGGTTCTAAGTTGCTACTGGTATTCACCAGAGCCCGCCGCAAAGCGGGATGGTCTTGCAGCGGCGGTAGTAACCAGGTGGTATCCACCGGCAACGGCTCAACCTCTCTGACTGCTGAGATAAGCGCGGTACAAGGGAGTAGACAAGAGCAGGGTCGGACGTAGCAGAAGGTCAGGGCAGGCAGCAGGGATCGTAGTCAGGGGCAACGGCAGGAGGTCTGGAACACAGGCTAGGAACACACAAGGAAACGCTTTCACTGGCACAATGGCAACAAGATCCGGCGAGGGAGTGCATGGGAAGTGAGGTATAAGTAGGGAGTGCACAGGTGAGGATACTGATTAGGCCTGCTGCGCCAATCAGTGGCGCAAAGGCCCTTTAAATCGTAGAGACCCGGCGCGCGCGCGCCCTAAGGAGCGGGGCCGCGCGCGCCGGGACAACACAGATGGGGAACGGGTCAGGTACGGGAGCCGGGATGCGCATCGCGAGCGGGCCCTTTCCCCGTCGCGAATCGCATCCCGGCTGGGAGTAATATCGCATCGCACCCGGTCAGCAGGTCTGACCGGGGCGCTGCGAATGAGGAGCGGGGACCCGGAGCGCTCGGCGTAACAAGGACAATGAAAATGAGTCAGATGAAAAGGGGGAAAAACATACAAAAGCACAATTAGAGGCACTGGGGAGAGAATAGTGACATTACAGTTTCTAATACAATAATCCCAAATCCCCAAATGGCAACTATCAGTAGCACCAGAAGATAACATTAATAAAAATGAGCAATCAACTGCTAAATAGCACATTTCTAGTGGAAAGATCAAGTGGGAGGTTGCGAGGCCCTACGAGAAGCAGCAGCCACCGAGGGCAGCTGCGACTGGCGAGACTGAGGGGCCACTCGGGGTCCGCGAGTGCGAGAGTCTCTAGGAGGGAGTCCAGACCGAGGGGCTCTCGCCGGAGGTGAAGCAGGGGGCGGGATTGGCTGTTGGAACGGACTGGAATGCAACATAGGCCATTTCGGAAGCACCACCTCAGGTAAATCCAGGGCTTGGAGAAAGCTGGGAAGATCCACCGGAGAGCGCAGGGACACCACGCGCCCCCAATTGCGCACTGTGAGGGAGAAAGGAAAACCCCAGCGGTACGGAATGTCCCTGTCACGCAGGACCTGCAGAAGGGGCTTAAGAGCAGCTCGTTGGGCCAGTGTATGGCGTGAGAGATCGGGGTACAACTGGACAGGGACGTCCTTGTAGGTGATCTGTCGACGTCTTCTCGCACGTCGCAAAATGTCCTCCTTCAGGGCATAAAAGTGTATCCGGCAGATTACGTCTCTTGGATTGCGGTCGTCAGAGCTCGGTGGGCGCAGAGCTCTATGTGCTCGGTCCATCTCTATGTGCGCCTCAGGAGGCCTGTCTAGGAGGTCATTGAAAATAGCAGGAAGGGCCTCCCACAGCTCCCCAGATGACACCGCCTCTGGCAAACCACGGATTCTGATGTTGTTCCTGCGGCTACGATTTTCAATATCATCCAAGTGTTGCTGAAGATGGAACAATTGGTCAGTGTGGCCACTTACTACAGCCTGCAAAGCCTGAAGGGAGGTTAAAGTAGAGTCCTGTGCCGCCTCCACGGTCTCCACCCTGGCGGACACAGAGGAAAGTTCTGAACGTAGTTGTGCAAATTCTTGCTTGCATTCGAGGACCACCTGTCGGGTCAGTGTAGAGATATCATCTTTAGTTGGGAGAGACTGTACCAACGACTGTAGGTCGGCCAGAGTGATAGGAGCAGAGGCCGCAATGGCAGGAGGCACTACCACATCACAATGCATAGAAAACTGGCCTAGATTTGCAACATGAGGCCGCAGTCCTGAAGATAATGGTTGAGAGGGGAAAAGTGGTGGGGTGGCATCCAAGCTGCAGGCTACCTCCTGGTGTGTGGGAGGCAGTTGAGGGCCAGGAGGGGCGAGGGTGATGGCCCCTGGCTGGAAGGTGCAGAGGCCGGAGGGGAGGCAGCTAGTGCAGACTCTGCAGGAGATGATGAGGCAGAATGTGAGCCAGCAGCCCAGGAAGAGCCAGACACCCATGGGGGGGAAGGTGACCCAGCTACCAGGCCAGCAGGTAATAGAGATGGAGGCGGTAGGAAGGCAGGAGGTACTTGGGGAGACCCTGGGGGAGAAGCCCCCTCGGGTCTCAGGAGAGGGACATCCAGATGCACCATAGCCGTAGTGCCCCTCCAGGAGGGTGGGGATGGGCCCAGTGGAGGCTGGAGGTGAGGTACCGTGGGGGTTAACAGGGTAACCCCTGTGAGCAAGTCCAATGTGGGGGGACCGCTGACAGGAAGCACCTCCGTGGCTGGGGGTCTCTCAGGGGTTCCTCTTACCTGGCTCCGTGAGGGTCCAGACTCTAGACCGCACACCAGCAGAGCGGGAGCCACGTCAGGAAGGTGGGCCTGCTGCGCGCCGCCATCTTGCTGCCTGGGAGAGCCGGAGGGCTGGAGAGCAGGGGAAGGAGCCGGAGGACGCAGTGCTTCAGAAAGGATGGCCGGAGGAGCACCGGAACGCTCCGGAGGTGAGCGGTGATGATCCCGAGGGCGGGAGCACTCCTCTTCAGTGCGGCCCTGTATCAGGGCCAGAGCCGCCGGAGGGGCCGTGCGTGTACCGCTCCGCTGTTCCAAGATGGCGCCGGGCATCAGAGCAGGCAGTGGGGTCCCCGTGCGGGAGGGCTGGGCCCGGGTAAAGTAAGTGTCCAGAGACATGGGAAGCGGTGGGGGGATGCCAGAGACCTTCTTCTTTTTGTTCCTCGATCTATTCCCCATAGGCACAGCACAAGAAGGGCAGAAATAGCTAACGGCAGGCAGGAGCTCCTCAGCAGCACGTCCTCATACAACCATGGCTAGACACGCCCCCCTAAAGTAAATTTTTTAATGGACGAGAACACACCTGCCATTTCTCCCAACTGTTCTTTTTCTACCTGCTTGTAAAGCATGCCTACACTAACTTTTTAATTCCTTAAAGGGGTACTCCGCCCCTAGAAATCTTATCCCCTATTAACGCATGCCTACACTCACTTCCTAATTCCTAAAAGGGGTATTACATTTTTCATTTTCACGGACCACTGTTCCAAAAATCTGTCAGACACCTGTGGGGCGTAAATGCTCACTGCTCTCCTTATTACATTCCGTGAGGGGTTTAGTTTCCAAAATGGGGTCACATGTGGGGGGGTCCATTGGTCTGGCACTATGGGGGCTTTGTAGACACAAGAGGCCTTCAATTCCGGACAAATTTTCTCTCCAAAATCCCAATGGCGCTCCTTTCCTTCTGAGCAGTGTAGTACGCCCGCAAAGTACTTTACATCCACATATGGGGTATGCTCTTACTCAGAAGAAATGGGGTTACAAATTTTGGGGGGCTTTTTTCCCCATTTTCCCTTGTGAGAATGAAAAATTTAGGGTAACACCAGCATTTTAGTTAAAATTTTTTTTTTTCATTTTCTTATCCAACTTTAATGAAAAATTGTCAAACACCCGTGGGGTGTTAAAACTCACTATACCCCTTAATACGTTTCGTGAGGGGTGTCGTTTCCAAAATGGGGTCACACGTGGGTATTTATTTATTTAATTTGCGTTTATGTCAGAACCACTATAAAATCAGCCACCCCTGTGCAAATCACCAATTTAGGCCTCAAATGTACATAGTACACTCTAACTCTTGAGCCTTGTTGTGTGTCGGCAGAGCATTTTACGCCCTCTCAGGAGAAATTGTGTTACAAATTTTGGGGGTCTTTTTTTCCTTTTACCTCTTGTGAAAATAAAAAGTATGGGGCAACACCAGCATGTTAGTGTAAAAATGTAAATTTTTTTACACTTACAGGCTGGTGTAGACCCCAACTTTTCCTTTTCATAAGGGGTAAAAGGAGAAAAACATGTGTGTGTGAGTGTGTGTGTGAGTGTGTGGGGGGGCAAACCTCCAGCTGTTGCAAAACTACAACTCACAGCATGCACTGACAGAAAGTGCATGCTGGGAGTTGTACTTTTGCAACATCTGGAGGCACACTGGTTGGAAAACCTTCAGTTAGGTTCTGTTACCTAACTCAGTATTTTCCAACCAGTGTGCCTCCAGCTGTTGCAAAATTGCAACTCTCAACATGTACTGATCTGCTTAGTGATCTCCAAACTGTACTCCTCTAAATCTTGCAATACTACATATCCCAGCATGCCCAAACAGCTGTCTGGGCATGCTGGGAGTTGTAGTTTTGCAACATCTGGAGGGCTACAGTTTAGAGACCACTGTATAGTGGTCTTCTAACTGTAGCCCTCCATATGTTGCTAGGCATCAACTCACTGGCTTCTATAGGATCGCGCACCAGGGAGCCATATCTCATCGCTGCCCGCCTGGTAAGTGACTTCTGGCGCCGATGACCACCAGTTCCCCCACTCTTCCAGGACAAAAGTCGGGGGGCAGAGCGGGGAACCGAACTTTAACTCCCCCACCCCCGAACTGCTATTGGTCAGTCGTCTCTGACCGACCAATAGCAGGAATAGGAGGGGTGGCACCCCTTCCACCTTACCCCTATGCCTTCAGGGGATCGGGGGTGTCTAAGACTCCTTATTTTCCGGTCACTGGAGACCTGTATGACCCGGAATCGCCACAGATCGCCGGTCTGAATTGAACTGATCCCTGACATGGGTGGGGGGGTTCTCAGGACCCCCCCCAGGGGTTTGCGCGTGATGCCTGCTGAGGCATGCTTTGTACACTTTAAAAAAAAAATCACAATTTTTCACAGACAGAAATAAAATAAATGAGTCAAACAAGTCAAAGAACGGTTTAAAAACAGGGGAACTTTATTATTTATTAAAATGTTTGTGTAGGGATTTATGTAACCTTCCATCACTCACAAAGAGCGTACAGTAACTAACTCAGGACAGGAAAAACCTCCAGAGGGGAGGAAACCTGTAGGGAATCCATGGCTACTGTATTGCCCTTCCTCTGGGCATACTAAAGGAGGTTACCTCTGGAATTTGGGCAAAGTGTCTGTGTATGTGCGTGATTCGAGGGTTTATGCCTTCATCCAACTTCTTGCTGTAAGTCCGGAAATATGTGCCTTATTACAACGTCTTGATAGTCCGGAAATGCTACTCCACATCCTGGAAATAGTGCATCTAAGATAGGAAAACAAAAGAGAGATTATTTACATGGTTATTATAGAAATGCACATGGAACTGCACTAAAGACCTTTTGGACACAACAATGTGACACTTACCAATCACAGTGATGTATTCAACTTCACATTCCCGCGCGCCTACAGTGTCCAGCATCGGCCCCTCACTGATGAAGAATGAGCAGGAGCTGTGTTATTTCTGCTCAGTGCTGCTCTCTGGTGGACAATGGTTATGACATCACATGTGTGACACGCTGTTACCTCCTGGGAGTTCTATTTGAGCAGTGCTGCTCTCTGATTGGCTGAAACCTAAAAAAGCTTTTTAATATATTCTGCATGACTGTTACCTAAGGGATTTTTTTTTTTAGCATTTTTTAAATAAAAGGACACTACTCCCTGTGGGTGTGTTATATTTGTTTATACTCAGTATTTGTAATATCATTTGCTGTCAGGGCATGCTTGGAGTTGTAGTTTTTCAACAGCTGGACAGACGTCTGTCGGAAGGGGGGGGGGGGGAGACCACCAAAGATAAGGCAATGTGGGCTTTGAAAAACGCCACAGATACATTGTGTTTAGTCCCAGCCTAAGCCTAGGAACAGACACAATTTTTGTTTGAGGTTTATTTGGTAAAAAATAAAAATAAACACACCACAACAACTGCGTCCTCATTTCTATTCTCCCAAGACGCCATCTTTGTGTAATTTTTGCCAAAACCACTGGAGGAAATTTATCAAAACCTGTAAAGAGGAAAAGTGGTTGCCCATAGCAACCAGATAGTTTCTTTCATTTTTATGTGGTGGGCAGGAGAGAGTAATTGTGTCTAGGGTGTTGTAGTGGTAGTGTAGGGTCTGTTGGTATTAACCCTAAGATGTCATGATGCCAGGGCAAGGTTTCCTTAGTGTTAATAGTCCTACCGCCAACCGTCCCAGAAACGGTAGGGAGAATAACGGAATATCCACAGCAGATTTTATGAATAAACTGAAGAACTTTACTTGAGGATTTTATACAACAGTCTTCAAACATAACAGTCTCTCTAGAGTGAACCGGGATACAGGTTCCTCACAGGTTGTGCTGGGACTCTGAAGCAATGAGCTTTGATGCTAGCCACTGTGCTACTAATTATAATATTTTAGCTGGTAGTAGTCACACAGGATTAGGTAGTTTGAGCTTTGGTAACTCACGTTTTAGTGGCTGCTGGATCTTAGGCTTTGGCCTAGCTGACTTGAATTGATGCTGATGAGATTTGTGCTGCTTGATAGTCCGGAACTAAGAGAGGCAAGAGCTAAGAGAGTGAATTGATTGACTACAGCCCCTTATATATTAAGGAGGCTGGACAAAGCTCATTGGCCGGCAAACCTGTAAGTCCTGACTCAGTGAACTCTGGGTACATCACATGACCCTGTAAGGTCCTTAAACCATAGTACAATCGTAATTAAAGGCACGTGACCTGCTAAGGTCCTATACATAATATTTCCTATACATTAAATATATATATATGAACACAATTTACATGAGGCGACCAGGGGTAAGCCCTGCAAGAGTGCCCTATGAGAGTGAAAAAACTCTGGCTGAGGGGACTTTAGAGAGGGACAGGACCAAGTCCTGTACCGGGACACCACATTTAAAAATGAAAAGTGAAAGAAGCGATCTGATTGGTTGCTATGGGCAACTGGTCAATTTTCCTCTGCACAAGTTTTCATACATGTCCCCCAATGTGTATTACTATTATGATAATAGACTTACCTCCCAACCGTCCCGGATCTGACGTGTCCTGCTTCTGTGATTTCCTGTGATGCACGGAGCCTCAGTGTGATCACTACTCACAGTACAGAGCGAAGCCCCAGGAGATCACAGAGTGTCTGCTCTATCATGTCATCTCCCCTGAGCTAAGAGGAGGCACTCATTGGTCCTGCAGCCTGGGAAAGGCACCTGCATCAACCAATCAGAGGCTTCCTGTTACAGGGGGCAGGGGGAGATGCTGCAGATGGATCAGCTACTTAACCCCTAAAGTAAATTTTTTTCTTATTCAAAATCTTTATTAAGTAATAGTTTTGCAACAGCTGGAGGCACCCTGGTTGGGAAACACTGCATTAAATACACAATTTTGCAGAGAGGTCTCACCAGTCTCTTGTCTTCACTTTCTCCTTTCCCCGGGCGGCTCCAGGTTAAGGAATGTCCGGGGTTGAGGAGGAATTGGGTGGGCAATTATTTATCCCATGGGGCCACATGAGAAACTAAAAATATTGTGGAGGGCCGGGTAATTGTCCCCCAGATCAGGCAGCATAGTTGTCCCCCAGATTAGGAGCATAGTTGTCCCCCAGATTAGGCAGTATAGTTGTCCCCCAGATTAGGCAGCATAGTTGTCCCCCAGATTAGGAGCATAGTTGTCCCCCAGATTAGGAGCATAGTTGTCCCCCAGATTAGGAGCATAGTTGTCCCCCAGATTAGGCAGCATAGTTGTCCCCCAGATTAGGCAGCATAGTTGTCCCCCAGATTAGGCAGCATAGTTGTCCCCCAGATTAGGAGCATAGTTGTCCCCCAGATTAGGCAGCATAGTTGTCCCCCAGATTAGGCAGCATAGTTGTCCCCCAGATTAGGCAGCATAGTTGTCCCCCAGATTAGGAGCATAGTTGTCCCCCAGATTAGGAGCATAGTTGTCCCCCAGATTAGGCAGCATAGTTGTCCCCCAGATTAGGCAGCATAGTTGTCCCCCAGATTAGGCAGCATAGTTGTCCCCCAGATTAGGCAGCATAGTTGTCCCCCAGATTAGGCAGCATAGTTGTCCCCCAGATTAGGCAGCATAGTTGTCCCCCAGATTAGGAGCATAGTTGTCCCCCAGATTAGGCAGCATAGTTGTCCCCCAGATTAGGCAGCATAGTTGTCCCCCAGATTAGGCAGCATAGTTGTCCCCCAGATTAGGAGCATAGTTGTCCCCCAGATTAGGCAGCATAGTTGTCCCCCAGATTAGGAGCATAGTTGTCCCCCAGATTAGGAGCATAGTTGTCCCCCAGATTAGGCAGCATAATTGTCCCCCAGATTAGGCAGCATAGTTGTCCCCCAGATTAGGCAGCATAGTTGTCCCCCAGATTAGGCAGCATAGTTGTCCCCCAGATTAGGCAGCATAGTTGTCCCCCAGATTAGGCAGCATAGTTGTCCCCCAGATTAGGAGCATAGTTGTCCCCCAGATTAGGCAGCATAGTTGTCCCCCAGATTAGGCAGCATAGTTGTCCCCCAGATTAGGAGCATAGTTGTCCCCCAGATTAGGCAGCATAGTTGTCCCCCAGATTAGGCAGCATAGTTGTCCCCCAGATTAGGCAGCATAGTTGTCCCCCAGATTAGGCAGCATAGTTGTCCCCCAGATTAGGCAGCATAGTTGTCCCCCAGATTAGGCAGTTTACCCCCCCCCCCCTACACACACACACACATATATATACACAGACACATAGAGACACATACACAGACACAGACACATATATACACACAGACACATATACACAGACACATATATACACACACACACATATAAACACAGACACTCACCCGCCCTGCGCTGCAGATGGAGACAGAATACACGGCTCTGCCTATGGAGGGTTGTAAGACTGCACGGGGCAGAGGGAAGGAGGGGGAGGGGGAGAGAGGAGACAGGAGGTGCACGCCCCCTCCCCAGCACTGTACAGTCTCTTCCTGTCATCGCACGGAGCTCTCCCTGTCACAGGCTGCTGGTGTCAGACCTGGGCATTGTACGGCCGGTGCATTGCCGTGGAATGAGATTTGCCATAGAATGAGATGGTCCGCCTCCATCACATCCTATTGGCTCTCTCTTGTCACGTGACATATTTAAACGTCACGCATCGATGCGCACAGCAGTGTCAATTTGGCTATCACAGGGAGAGGATCTCCTCACCCTGTGATAGCTGAAGCTGTACGGAGCTCTCATGGCCTCTGTGGCCCGACAGAAGTTCACACATGTACGCAGCACATACGGCTGCCTCATATACATTTACTGTTGATCCACAGCGCTATCGGGATCCCGATGCCGCTGTCATCAATGTGCGTCCCCGCGAGCGCCCCATGCCCGCAGCTCTACTCCCCGTCCTCCGCCCCCCGCAGCTCTACTCCCCGTCCCCCGCTGCTCTACTCCCCGTCCCGTTAACGCTCAGGGAGCGGGGAACAGAAAGTAGAGCATCGGGCGCAGGTTAAGTTATTCGCGTAGTGCTGCGCATGCGCAGTACTACTTTACCTGCGCCCGATGCTCTACTTTCTGTTCCCCGCTCCCTGAGCGTTAACGGGACGGGGAGTACAGCTGCGGGGGGCGGAGGACGGGGAGTAGAGCAGCGGGGGACGGGGAGTACAGCTGCGGGCATGGGGCGCTCGCGGGGACGCACACTGATGACAGCGCCATCGGGCGTAGGAATCCCCATAGCGATGTGGATCGCTCCCTGAGCGTTCACAGGGGATGGAGAGTAGAGCTGCGTAGGACGGGGAGTAGAGCTGCGGGGGGCGGGGAGTAGAGCTGCGGGGGACGGGGAGTAGAGATGCGGGGGACGGGGAGTAGAGCTGCGGGGGACGGGGAGTAGAGATGCGGGGGACGGGGAGTAGAGCTGCGGGGGGCGGGGAGTAGAGCTGCGGGGGACGGGGAGTAGAGATGCGGGGGACGGGGAGTAGAGCTGCGGGGGACGGGGAGTAGAGATGCGGGGGACGGGGAGTAGAGCTGCGGGGGACGGGGAGTAGAGATGCGGGGGACGGGGAGTAGAGCTGCGGGGGACGGGGAGTAGAGCTGCGGGGGACGGGGAGTAGAGCTGCGGGGGACGGGGAGTAGAGATGCGGGGGACGGGGAGTAGAGATGCGGGGGACGGGGAGTAGAGATGCGGGGGACGGGGTGTAGAGCTGCGGGCGTGGGGATCCTAATGACAGCGCCATCGGGCATCGGGATCCCGATAGCGCTGTGGATCAACAGTAAATGTATATGAGGCAGCCGTATGAGCTGCGTACATGTGTGAACTTCTGTCGGGCCACAGAGGCCATGAGAGCTCCGTACAGCTTCAGCTATCACAGGGTGAGGAGATCCTCTCCCTGTGATAGCCAAATTGACACTGCTGTGCGCATCGATGCGTGACGTTTAAATATGTCACGTGACAAGAGAGAGCCAATAGGATGTGATGGAGGCGGACCATCTCATTCTATGGCAAATCTCATTCCACGGCAATGCACCGGTCATGAAAGCAGTGCTGTTCTGGGGATGCTGCTCAGTCCGCCCCTGTCAGTGAATGAAAAATACCGGCCATTGCATGGCCGGTATTTTTCATCCAAACTTACCGACACAGCCCGGAATGTAGATGAAAATACCGGCTGTGCCGGTAAAATACCGGCAGGGTGGCAACCCTACCTGACACCCGCTGCGATCCTCCTGATGTGAATGTCGGGATCAGCTGTTCTCAGGGCTACAGAGCCGGGAGAACAGCTGACGCTGAGCCGTAGGTATACATCGTATATCTACTGCCCAGCAAGAACTTACAGTGAGCCTGCAATGTGTATATACAGTATACACATTGCTGGCTCACTTAACCCCTTGCTGAGCTGTGCGCTATGCGCAAGCCCAGCAAGGGAAGACTTAACTTACACTGCTGGACAGTGTAGGTTAACCCTTTGGGCGGTATACACTTTATACAGCTATCTATAGATAGCTGTATACAGTGTATACAGAAGATGAAGTCCAGCTTACTTCCCTGAGTCCGGGGCCGGGTTCGTGTAGCTCCGCCCCCCTAGTGATGACGTCATTAGGGGCGGAGCTACAGAAGGGAACAAGGCTAGTTAATCTGAAGCTCTGTTCACATTGTACGTTTTGTATAATGTGAACAGACCCTTCTGGCAGTGTCTACCCAGACAGGGAGACTCCAGCTGTTGCTAAACTACAACTCCCAGCATGCCCAGACAGCCAAAGGCTGTCTGGGCATGCTGGGAGTTGTAGTTTTGCACCAATTGGTTGCTCCCTGTTTGGGTAGACATTGCATCATGGGTGCTCTCCCCAGCGGACAGCGCCAAAAATGTCATAACCAATTTTTTGTGTTTTTTTTTTCTCTTTTCAGATCCGTGTATGCAGAGGATTACTGCGGATTCGATGGATTACGGCGGATTATTTATTTTTTCCTTTAATAAAATGGTTAACAAGGGCTGTGGGGGAGTGTTTTTTTAAATAAAATAATTTTTCCAATGTGTTGTGTTTTTTTTATTTTTATTGAATTTTCAGGGCTAGTAGCGGAAGCTGTCTTATTGACGGAATCCATTACTAGGCCAGGGCTTAGTGCTAGCCCCAAAAACAGCTAGCGCTAACCCCCAATTATTACCCCGGTACCCACCGCCACAGGGGTGCCGGGAAGAGCCGGTACCAACAGGCCCGGAGCGTCAAAAATGAAAATACGGAGAACCCTATGCGTTTTTTTTTTTTTTATTTAAATAAAAAATTTTAAAAAAAAAACGCATAGGGTTCCCCGTATTTTCATTCTCAGCACAATACCAACCAAACAGCAACAGCCTGACGTTACCAGGGTGGGCGAGGACCATTGTTACTGGCCCTCCCCAGCCTAAATAACGCCAGCCTGTTACCGCCTAGGCCCAGGAGCGCCATTTTGACGCTCCGGGCCTGTTGGTACCGGCTCTTCCCGGCACCCCTGTGGCGGTGGGTACCGGGGTAATAATTGGGGGTTAGCGCTAGCTGTTTTGGGGGCTAGCACTAAGCCCTGGCCTAGTAATGGATTCCGTCAATAAGACAGCTTCCACTACTAACCCTGAAAATTCAATAAAAAAAAAAAAAAAACACAACACATTGGAAAAATTATTTTATTTAAAAAAACACTCCCCCACAGCCCTCGTTAACCATTTTATTAAAGGAAAAATAAATAATCCGCCGTAATCCATCGAATCCGCAGTAATCCTCTGCATACACGGATCTGAAACGAGAAGAAAAAAACACAAAAAATTGGTTATGACATTTTTGGCGCAGTCCGCTGGGGAGAGCACCCATGATGCAATGTCTACCCAAACAGGGAGCCACCAATTGGTGCAAAACTACAACTCCCAGCATGCCCAGACAGCCTTTGGCTGTCTGGGCATGCTGGGAGTTGTAGTTTAGCAACAGCTGGAGTCTCCCTGTCTGGGTAGACACTGCCAGAAGGGTCTGTTTACATTATACAAAACGTACAATGTGAACAGAGCTTCAGATTAACTAGCCTTGTTCCCTTCTGTAGCTCCGCCCCTAATGACGTCATCACTAGGGGGCGGAGCTACACGAACCCGGCCCGGGACTCAGGGAAGTAAGCTGGACTTCATCTTCTGTATACACTGTATACAGCTATCTATAGATAGCTGTATATTGTGTATACCGCCCAAAGGGTTAACTTACACTGTCCAGCAGTGTAAGTTAACTCTTCCCTTGCTGGGCTTGCGCATAGCGCACAGCTCAGCAAGGGGTTAAGTGAGCCAGCAATGTGTATACTGTATACACATTGCAGGCTCACTGTAAGTTCTTGCTGGGCAGTAGATATACGATGTATACCTACGGCTCAGCGTCAGCTGTTCTCCCGGCTCTGTAGCCCTGAGAACAGCTGATCCCGACATTCACATCAGGAGGATCGCAGGGGGTGTCAGGAGGAGTGACATCCCTGGGATCTGTCCCTTACTGCAGGTACTAATACTCCCAACATGGAGCACACTCTGCTCCATGCTGGGAGCTGTAGTACCTGCATTAATAGACATATGGCAGCGAGTGTAACTTCTGACACCCGCTGCGATCTGTCTATTAATACAGGTACTACAGCTCCCAGCATGGAGCAGAGTGTACTCCATGTTGGGAGTAGTAGTACTTGTAGTAAAGGAGAGATCACTGCGGGTATCACTCCTGACACCCGCTGCGATCCTCCAGTATAATGTATGAATGCGGCGGCCGCTCTTCTATGGTCCCCTGCACAGCCGTATATATACACATATTCCTATTTCTCACAGAGAGCTGTGATTGGCTGGAACCATCTGGCCAATCACAGCTCTGCGGGAAATATGAATATGTGTATATATACGTGATTGCAGGGGACCATAGAAGAGCAGCCACCGCATCTGTACATTATACAAGAGGATCGCAAGGGACCCCTGCGATCTGTCAATTAGTACAGGTAACTACTACTCCCATCATGGAAGAGTGTGTTCCATGCTGGGAGTAGTAGTACTACCTAAAAAATGTTTTAAAAAAAAAAAGTGAAAAACACGCACACACTACATTTTCATTATTGTCGGCTACATTTTTAGTGCTTTACTCGCTCACATAAATTGATCCCTGTTTAAAAATTAATAAACATTTCATAATAAAAATCATACATTTCATTAGATACAATTTTTTCCATCACCACTGTTACATAGTTAGTACGGTCGAAAAAAGACATATGTCCATCAAGTTCAACCAGGGAATTAAGGGGTAGGGGTGTGGCGCGATATTGGGGAAGGGATGGGATTTTATATTTCTTCATAAGCATTAATGTTATTTTGTTCCATAAATGTATCTAATCCTGTTTTAAAGCTGTTAATTGTTCCTACTGTGACCAGTTCCTGAGGTAGACCGTTCCATAAATTCACAGTCCTCACGGTAAAGAAGGCGTGTCGCCCCTTGAGACTAAACTTTTTCTTCTCCAGACGGAGGGAGTGTCCCCTCGTCCTTTGGGGGGGTTTAACCTGGAACAGTTTTTCTCCATATTTTTTGTATGGGCCATTAATATACTTATATACGTTTATCATATCCCCCCTTAAACGTCTCTTCTCAAGACTAAACAATTGTAACTCCTTTAATCGCTCCTCATAGCTAAGATGTTCCATGCCCCATATTAGTTTAGTCGCGCGTCTCTGCACCCTTTCCAACTCCGCAGTGTCCCTTTTATGGACAGGTGCCCAAAACTGAACAGCATATTCCAGGTGAGGCCGTACCAATGCTTTATAAAGGGGGAGTATTATGTCCCTGTCCCTTGAGTCCATGCCTCTTTTTATACATGACAATATCCTGCCGGCTTTGGAAGCAGCAGCCTGACATTGCATGCTATTCTGTAGTCTGTGATCTACAAGTACACCCAGATCCTTCTCTACCAGTGACTCTGCCAGTTTAATCCCCCCTAAGACATACGATGCATGCAGGTTATTAGTACCCAGATGCATAACTTTACATTTATCCACATTGAACCTCATTTGCCAAGTGGATGCCCAGACACTTAGTCTATCCAAGTCATCCTGTAACTTATGCACATCCTCTATAGACTGTACCGTGCTACAAAGCTTGGTGTCATCTGCAAAGATAGAAACAGAGCTGTTAATACCATCCTCTATATCATTGATAAATAAATTAAACAACAGCGGGCCCAGTACTGAACCTTGGGGTACACCACTAATTACCGGGGACCAATCAGAGTACGAATCATTGACCACCACTCTCTGGGTACGATCCATGAGCCAGTGTTCAATCCAGTTACAAACTAAAGTTTCCAAGCCCAAGGACCTTAACTTACCTGTCAGACGTCTGTGAGGGACAGTATCAAATGCTTTGGCAAAATCCAGAAACACTATATCCACAGCCATTCCTCTGTCAAGGCTTCTACTCACCTCTTCATAAAAGCAAATTAGATTGGTTTGACAACTTCTATCCTTAGTAAACCCATGCTGGCTATCACTTATAATACAATTATCCCCTATGTATTCCTGTATGTAATCCCTTATAAGTCCTTCAAACAATTTACCCACAATGCACGTTAAACTTACCGGTCTATAGTTTCCTGGGGAAGACCTAGAGCCCTTCTTGAAGATTGGCACCACATTCGCCTTGCGCCAGTCCCTTGGCACAATACCAGACACCATAGAATCTCTAAATATCATGAACAGGGGTACAGATATTACTGAACTTACCTCTCTAAGAACTCTTGGGTGTAGTCCATCCGGCCCTGGGGATTTGCTTACATTTATATCACTTAACTTACCTTGTACCATCTCTACATTAAGCCAGTTCAGTACATTACATGATGTGTTACCAGCACTGACCTGGCCAATGTCAGCTCCTTTTTCCCTAGTATATACAGAACTAAAGAACCCATTCAGTAGCTCCGCCTTCTCTTGATCGCCTGTGACAACCTCCCCATTATCATTATTAAGGGGTCCTACATGCTCTGTCCTTTTTTTTTTTTGCATTTATATATCTAAAAAAATATTTAGGATTAGTTTTGCTTTCTTTGGCCACCTGTCTCTCATTTTGAATTTTTGCTGTTTTTATTACATTTTTACAGATTTTATTAAGCTCTTTGTACTGTTTAAATGTTATCGCTGACCCATCAGATTTGTATTTTTTGAAGGCAATTTTTTTGTTGTTTATTGCTCTTTTAACATCATGTGTCAGCCATGTAGGATTTAATTGTAATCGTTTATATTTGTTCCCCTTTGGTATATATTTAGCTGTATAGTTATTTAGAGTTGATTTAAAGATGTCCCATTTACCTTCTGTATCAGTATTTGAGAACACTTCCCCCCAGTCTATGTCCTGTAGTGCAGCCCTCAGCCCAGGGAAGTTTGCCTTTTTAAAGTTATATGTTTTTGCCTTCCCCGCCTGTCTTTGTTTTCTACATTTTAAGTCAAAAGTAACTATATTGTGGTCGCTATTACCAAGGTTTTCCCGCACAGTTACATTACCAATCAGCTCTGCGTTGTTGGAAATGATCAGATCCAACAAGGCATCACTTCTTGTTGGGTCCTCCACAAACTGGCCCATAAAATTATCCTGCAATAAATTTAGGAATTGTCGCCCCTTTGTAGTTTTAGCCAACCCCGGACCCCAATCTATATCTGGATAGTTAAAATCTCCCATTATTACCACTGTACCTGCCCGGGCGGCCCTCTCTATTTGTTTATGAAGCCGAACATCTATCTCTTCAGTGATATTAGGGGGTCTGTAGATTACCCCAAATATTATTTTTTCAGTATTTCCCTCCTTTTGTAATTCTACCCACAGTGATTCCACCTCCTCAAAATCATCACACACTATGGCATCGTTCACACTGACTTTCATACCACTTCTTACATACAGACAGACTCCACCACCTTTTCTGTTCATTCTATCCTTGCGAAACAATGTAAACCCCTGCAGATTGACAGCCCAGTCATGCGAGGAGTCCAGCCATGTCTCAGTGACCCCAACTATATCAATATGTTCCTCCAGTATCAAGGCCTCAAGCTCCCCCATTTTATTTGCTAGGCTTCTGGCATTTGTGAACATACACTTTACATTTCCATCCTTTATGTTATTGGGGTTAATGGGATTCAAGGGTGTAAGTTTTATTTTCCTATGAAGCCTATTCCTATTAACTATTCTAACCCCTCCCTCCGGTCCACCCCCAGGTACATTTATAATTCCCACCTCTCTATCTACACTATCTTCCCCCTCTTTGCTGTAGGTTCCCTCCCCCCAAGTCCCTAGTTTAAACACTCCTCCACCCTTCTAGCCATCTTCTCCCCAAGCAAAGCTGCACCCTCCCCATTGAGGTGCAGCCCGTCCCTACGGTAGAGCCGGTAACCGACAGCGAAGTCAGCCCAGTTCTCCATGAACCCAAACCCTTCCTTCCTACACCAGCTTCTGAGCCACTTGTTTACCTCCCTGATCTCCCGCTGCCTCTCTGGTGTGGCTCGTGGTACTGGTAGTATTTCAGAAAATACTACCTTGGAGGTCCTTGCCTTAAGCTTGCGGCCTAAGTCCCTGAAATCATTTTTAAGGACACTCCACCTACCTCTTACTTTGTCATTGGTGCCAATATGTACCATGACTGCTGGGTCCTCTCCAGCCCCGCCCAGCAACCTGTCAACCCGATCCGCGATGTGCCGAACTCGTGCGCCAGGCAGACAACACACTGTTCGGCGATCCCGGTCTTTGTGACAGATTGCCCTGTCTGTCCCCCTAATAATTGAGTCCCCCACCACTAGTACCTGTCTGGCCTGCCCTGTACTCCTCCCTCCCTCCTTACTGGAGCAGACACCCCCCTGGCGGTCAGAGGCGGTATCCTGCTGCAGTTCTGCTAGCTCTGTAATGGCATCCCCCTCATCTGCCAAGCGGGCAAACTTGTTGGGGTGTGCCAGTTCAGGACTAGCCTCCCTGACACTTTTTCCCCTACCCCTCTTTCTAACTGTAACCCAGCTAACTGCCTGACTGTCCTGCAACTCCGTCCCACTGTCCTCCCCCACCTCTATTCCCGAGAGTGCCTGCTCAGTGAGCACGAGACTCCTCTCCATGTTGTTAATGCTTCTCATTGTTGCCAGTCGCCCCTCTAGATCCAGGATCTGGGCTTCCAAACGGACAACTAGCACACATCTCGCACAACAATATGCACCCTCAAACTGTTGTTCAAGGATTGCATACATTGAACAGGATGTACATTGGACTGCATTTTCCAACATGGAGGCCATCTAGTTATGGGGATTTCACAAATGTATAGGAAAAAACAGACAGTCAAAATGACACTTAAAATTTTTTGTAGACCTTGTGGGTTCAGAAATTAACACTCACAGCGATCTCAACCTCCTGCTTTCAAACTCCTGTTTTTGTAACTCCTCTTTCACGCCCCCTCTTACACAGCAACACTCAGAAGAGCAAGCTCTCAATAAGAGTCCCAAGCTAAGATTTATACACCTGTGCCCAATCTACTCCTCCTCCCCCTAGAGGTGGAACAGAGAAAAAAAAAAAAAAAATGAAAAAGGGTGTTTAAACTCTAACAGTTATCCCACTATGTGCAAAAGAGAAAAACTTACCCAAAATATGAATGTAGACTATAGGCAGTCGCACCCACTCCACAGATTCACTCCGCACAACAGATAATCACAGTTTTTGTAACTCCTCTTTCACGCCCCCTCTTACACAGCAACACTCAGAAGAGCAAGCGTATCTTTTTTATTATGATTTTTTTATGATACCCTACGAAATTTTAATAAAAAAGGTATCTCCATAACTTTTTAGGATCGCTAAAGTCCAAAAAAAGAATAAAAAGATTTACCGAATGTACCCGAATACCGAATGTATCCGAAAAATCAAACTATCTGTATCCTTTTTATTAACTTTGTTATCAGAATTAATTCTTCACGTCGTTTACGGATAACGAATGCATTTGTTATTTACAGGTCGGGAAATAACGAATGTATTCGTTACTTTGCTATTCGTATTATCGTATTATCGTGGCTATTCGGGAATGTTCAAAATATGTTTTCGTGCATTCGGATGGGTCCGAATGCACGAAAACGGTAAAATTCGTTAATTTAGACATTCGTGCCGAACCGAATTGCACATGTCTAGTAGATAGCAATAGCTATTTGGACTTTTCTAGCTCCCATTACAATAAATGGATTTCTAACATCCCGTAAGGTCAGTTCAAGCGAATTAGACGGAACTGCTCTTCTTTGGAAGATTTTAAACTCCAGAGCAACACTCTTAAAACTCGCTTTATAGCGAAGAAATATCCTAAGGCCATTATAGAGTCGGCATACAAGAAGGCCAGCTTACAGACACAAGCCGAATGTCTGTCTAAAACAACACGCAACAATTCCAAAAACTATGACTGGTCCTCCAATTTTATTACCACCTTCACACGGGAACATACGCAGGTTAAGGAAATTCTATCCAAACACTGGTCGATCCTATTAAAAGATCCCTACCTATGTGACATTCTACCCCACAAACCCTCGGTCACTTTTAGACGTGGGCGCACTCTACGCAATATAGTCGCCCCTAGCAGACTAAGAGCTGCTACTTCTGGCCAGACTAATAATTTTTTGACCAGTATAGGTAGCTATCAATGTGGCATCACAAGATGTAAATGTTGTGCCAGTATTAATAATCGCTTTAAAAAATTCACGTCCACCAAAACAGGCGAGCATTTTAATATCAAAACCTTTTTAAACTGTTCCTCTCAATATGTGATATATCTACTGGAATGCCCTTGCAAACTCCAATATGTGGGCCGTACCATCCGTTGCCTACGGGAAAGAATTAACAAACATCGTAGCAACACCGTTCATGGTTTCTTGCTACACAGTGTCTCCAGCCACCTGCTTCAGGTACACAAGCAAGATTTCCGATGCATTACGGTTACACCTATTGAAGGCATCTTAAAAGAGGACCCGCAAAGATTCAGTACATTGAGGAAAAGAGAGAACTTTTGGATCTATAAACTCAAAACTCTTGGACCCGGAGGCCTTAATGAACTTATTTAATGCTCCCTGTAATCCTCACCAATATTATTATTATCTGTCCACAGGGTTATCTGTTTCTCTTGTATCAATTACTCAATATTTGTTATATATACTTTTGGTCCAATATTTACTCACTAATTTATCGAGTGTTTACATTTTAACATATTTTGCATCTTATTTACCGTTTGCTTCTATGTGGTTTTACTAACATCCCAACACTGCGTATTTATAATGGGTTTGTTTACTCCATATCTCTAAATTTTATATTTATGACATTTATATTTATATTGATTTCCCTTATGTTAATATTGATTTTATATCCATGAATTTTATACATATATAGATTTATATCCATATTTATAATATTTACATTTATATCTTTACTTTCATTTTATATCAATTTTTTTACCGTATTTTCCTATATACTGTTATTCTTTTATCTAATTTACCATAGACATTTGGGCTTCTGCTTTATATGTCACACTCTTTACGACGAGGTTGTTGGTGATTTATTGCCCCCTTACGTTCGGTTTTATTATCATTATATTAAAACCCTCTTATCTATTTTATTCTAAACTTCTATGTGTATACTTGTCATAGACAGCTATGGTTCTGTTACCACTCATATATTCTTACATTTTGGTTATGTTACCCCTATGCCCTGATTTATTATGGCTCTCTAGACACGCTTCATCTGATAATCATGGGTCTATGATCCATTCCTATTACCGTATATACACGAGTATAAGCCGAGTTTTTCAGCACGATTTTTCGTGCTGAAAACACCCCCCTCGGCTTATACTCGAGTGAACTCCCCCACCCGCAGTGGTCTTCAACCTGCGGACCTCCAGAGGTTTCAAAACTACCACTCCCAGCAAGCCCGGGCAGCCATCGGCTGTCCGGGCTTGCTGGGAGTTGTAGATTTGAAACCTCCGGAGGTCCGCAGGTTGAAGACCACTGCGGCCTTCGACATCATCCAGCCCCCTCTCACCCCCCTTTAGTTCTGAGTACTCACCTCCGCTCGGCGCTGGTCCGGTCCTGCAGGGCTGTCCGGAGAGGAGGTGGTCCGGTGGGATAGTGGTTCCGGGCTGCTATCTTCACCGGGGAGGCCTCTTCTAAGCGCTTCGGGCCCGGCCTCAGAATAGTCACGTTGCCTTGACAACGACGCAGAGGTGCGTTCATTGCCAACGTACTTCTGCGTCATTGTCAAGGCAACGCCTCTATTCCGGGCCGGAAGCGCGGAGAAGAGGCGCCCCCGGTGAAGATAGCAGCCCGGACCACCTCCTCACCGGACCACCTCCTCTCCGGACAGCCCTGCAGGACCGGACCAGCGCCGAGTGGAGGTGAGTACTCAGAACTAAAGGGGGTGAGAGGGGGCTGGATGATGTCGAAGGCCGCAGTGGTCTTCAACCTGCGGACCTCCGGAGGTTTCAAAACTACAACTCCCAGCAAGCCCGGACAGCCGATGGCTGCCCGGGCTTGCTGGGAGTTGTAGTTTTGAAACCTCTGGAGGTCCGCAGGTTGAAGACCACTGAGGGCGAATGATGAGAAGAGGATGATGAAGGGGGGGGGGGTGGTGGGATGATGGCAAGAGGATGATGAAGGGGGGGGTGGGATGATGAAGGGGGGATGTGTGGGATGATGACAAGGGGATGATGAAGGGGGGATGTGTGGGATGATGACAAGGGGATGATGAAGGGGGGATGTGTGGGATGATGACAAGGGGATGATGAAGGGGGGATGTGCGGGATGATAAGGGGATGATGAAGGGGGGATGTGTGGGATGATGACAAGGGGATGATGAAGGGGGGATTTGTGGGATGATAAGGGGATGATGAAGGGGGGATGTGTGGGATGATGAAAAGGGGATGATGATGAGGATGTTAATGACGGATCTGGATGATGACAGGAGGGGATGATGTATTTCCCACCCTAGGCATATACTCCAGTCAATAACTTTTCCTGGGATTTTGGGTTGAAATTAGGGGTCTCGGCTTATACTCGGGTAGGCTTATACTCGAGTATATACGGCAATCTCCCTTTTCCTCTCCCCCTCCTTATTCCCCCCACCCCCTCTCTTTTTCTTTACATTTTATTATTTCTGGCAGTCCATTTGCAACTGCTGTAGGCCCTTAACTTTTAGCCCACCCCTATGAGTGTTTTTCTAGTTCTAATCGCGCTGCCTATTTATCATGTTCCGCCCCTTTTGTCACGGGGTAGGGCTAGTAACTCCGACCATCGTAAATGACGGCCTCGCTTCCATCGTCCCATTCATAGCAACACGTCCCTAACAACCAGCAGGGACGCGTCGCTTCCTGCATACAGCGCGGCAATGCCAGCTGATTGGCCGGACCGTGCAGTCCGCTGATGGGTCAATGCAGCTGTACGTCGCTGATTGGCTCTATCCCCCCGCCTCCCATGTGGTTAGCGACGCATCCCTAGCAATCATCTCGGGATGAGTGCTGTCGTTATCTGCACTTATATATGTCGCTGCTTCAATGCAGCATCACAGAACATCCACCCCTTTAGCCTACCATGGTTCACACTATACAATTATACATCCTTTCCTTACTATATTTTCATGTTTTTATGATTGTTGATTCTATGCTAGGTGTGTAAGGGCAACACCTGTAGTGACCTTTGACCATTCTAGCCACGCCCACTTTGCGTTTTTGGCGCCTGTTCACATTGTATTTAAACTTGCCATGTGTCCTATGTATGTTATGCTGATCTGATGAAGAGGGGTTTACCCTCAAAACGCGTCATCTTGTCCATTTTATTGTTTTTTTTAAATAAAATGTCCTGCTGAGGACTTTCCTATTACCTTTGGCATCCGCCTCATCTGTCTACAAGAGTCTGCAGCTCATACCTGAGGGTTTTTTCCTGCTCTACTTCTAATATTGACTCCCAGGATGACTTGTTTCCTCCTGCAACCCATCGGCATAGCAGCGACTCGCACTACAGTACCCAGATTATATCGTGGGTGATATGCTTTTTTGCATAGATCTCAAGGATCTTTCATCTATAACCCATTGCCTCCGGTGTTTTTGAGCTAGCAGCGCCTGGATTATCGTTGGTCCATCTTCCTCTACCCCCTCGCAAAGTAAGATTAAGGTCACCACATAAGACAACAGTGCCCCTAAGTAGCGGGAGAGCAACATCAATAAAGTCAAGCAAAAAGGGGATCTGTTGGAGATTCGGGCAGTAGACATTAAGAATCGTGAATTTGTGTCCCCCAATACTTAAAGAAAAGATAAAGTAACGTGCATCCGGGGCAAACGTACAGTTCAGAACCTGATGGGGAAGAGACTTGTGAATGGTGATCGCCACCCCACAGGATCTGGACAGAGGATTGTCAGCACAGAACCAGAAGGTGTAGTGTGGATGTTTGAGAGAGGGTGTGTGGCCTACCTTAAAATGTGTCTCTTGAAAACATACCAGATGAGCCCGTTGCTTGTGACAATGGTGAAGGATCTGAGCCCTTTTTTCCGGGGTGTTGAGACCTTTGGCATCAAAAGAAATAATCTTAAGATCTGCCATGAGAAACTCAGAGAAACAGAGAGAAAACAAAAAACCAGAGTTAGTACAGGAATGAGGTGCTATTATGGGGGGTCAGATAAAAAAAAAGGGGGGGGGGAAACAAAACACAGGGATAAGACAAGGGGGAAAAACAAAAAGGAGCAACACAAAAGGAGAACAAGTACACAACAAGAGCAGCAAACACCTACACAAGACAGACCAACAGAACAAGAGAGAAGAGAAAGAAGAAAAGAAAAGAAAAAAGAGGGGTAACGAAATAAGCAGTAGACAGACAGAGAGAAGAGACTACTGCTGCGGAAACTAACAAGAACAATAAGTAGTAAAGGAGGGAAGAAGTCCCAAGGACCAGATCGTCCCCAGGAGCCCTATACCTATAGGGGGGTAAAGTTAGTCAGGTAGCGAGAGAGACAGAACCCACTACACTGCTGAATATGTAACAGTAGCTGAAAAGAGCCCAAAAGTGCTAGATGACAATGAAAATGAGTCAGATGAAAAGGGGGAAAAACATACAAAAAGCACAATTAGAGGCACTGGGGAGAGAATAGTGACATTACAGTTTCTAATACAATAATCCCAAATCCCCAAATGGCAACTATCAGTAGCACCAGAAGATAACATTAATAAAAATGAGCAATCAACTGCTAAATAGCACATTTCTAGTGGAAAGATCAAGTGGGAGGTTGCGAGGCCCTACGAGAAGCAGCAGCCACCGAGGGCAGCTGCGACTGGCGAGACTGAGGGGCCACTCGGGGTCCGCGAGAGTCTCTAGGAGGGAGTCCAGAGCGAGGGGCTCTCGGCGGAGGTGAAGTAGGGGGCGGGACTGGCCGTTGGAACGGAGGGGAATGCAACATAGGCCATTCCAGAAGCACCACCTCAGGTAAATCCAGGGCTTGGAGAAAGCTGGGAAGATCCTCCGGAGAGCGCAGGGACACCACGCGCCCCCTATTGCGCACTGTGAGGGAGAAAGGAAAACCCCAGCGGTACGGAAAGTCCCTGTCACGCAGGACCTGCAGAAGGGGCTTAAGAGCAGCTCGTTGGGCCAGTGTATGGCGTGAGAGATCGGGGTACAACTGGACAGGGACGTCCTTGTAGGTGATCTGTCGACGTCTTCTCGCACGTCGCAAAATGTCCTCCTTCAGGGCATAAAAGTGTATCCGGCAGATTACGTCTCTTGAATTGCGGTCGTCAGAGCTCGGTGGGCGCAGAGCTCTATGTGCTCGGTCCATCTCTATGTGCGCCTCAGGAGGCCTGTCTAAGAGGTCATTGAAAATAGCAGGAAGGGCCTCCCACAGCTCCCCAGATGACACCGCCTCTGGCAAACCACGGATTCTGATGTTGTTCCTTCGGCTACGATTTTCAATATCATCCAAGTGTTGCTGAAGATGGAACAATTGGTCTGTGTGGCCACTCACTACAGCCTGCAAAGCCTGAAGGGAGGTTAAAGTAGAGTCCTGTGCCGCCTCCACGGTCTCCTCCCTGGCGGACACAGAGGAAAGTTCTGAACGTAGTTGTGCAAATTCTTGCTTGCATTCGAGGACCACCTGTCGGGTCAGTGAAGAGATATCATCTTTAGTTGGGAGAGACTGTAGGTCGGCCAGAGTGATAGGAGCAGAGGCCGCAATGGCAGGAGGCACTACCACATCACAATGCATAAATGAGCGGAAAAGTGGTGGGGTGGCATCCAAGCTGCAGGCTACCTCCTGGTGTGTGGGAGGCAGTTGAGGGCCAGGAGGGGGCGAGGGTGATGGCCCCTGGCTGGAAGGTGCAGAGGCCGGAGGGGAGGCAGCTAGTGCAGACCCTGCAGGAGGCGATGAGGCAGAATGTGAGCCAGCAGCCCAGGAAGAGCCAGACACCCATGGGGGGGAAGGTGACCCAGCTGCAAGGCCAGCAGGTAATAGAGATGGTGGCGGTAGGAAGGCAGGAGGTACTTGGGGAGACCCTGGGGGAGAAGCCCCCTCGGGTCTCAGGAGAGGGACATCCAGATGCAGCATAGCCGTAGTGCCCCTCCAGGAGGGTGGGGATGGGCCTAGTGGAGGCTGTAGGTGAGGTACCGTGGGGGTTAACCGGGTATCCCCTGTGAGCAAGTCCAATGTGGGGGGACCGCTGACAGGAAGCACCTCCATGGCTGGGGGTCTCTCAGGGGTTCCTCTTACCTGGCTCCGTGAGGGTCCAGGCTCTAGACCGCACACCAGCAGAGCGGGAGCCACGTCAGGAAGGTGGGCCTGCTGCGTGCCGCCATCTTGCTGCCTGGGAGAGCCGGAGGGCTGGAGAGCAGGGGCAGGAGCCGTAGGACGCAGCGCTTCAGAAGGGATGGCCGTAGGAGCACCGGAACGCTCCGGAGGTGAGCAGTGATGATCCCGAGGGCTGGCACACTCCTCTTCAGTGCGGCCTTGTATCAGAGCCGTGGCTGCCGGAGGGGCCGTGCGTGTACCGCTCCGCTGTTCCAAGATGGCGCCGGGCATCAGATAAGGCAGCGGGGTCCCCGTGCGGGAGGGCTGGGCCCGGGTAAAGTAAGTGTTGAGAGACATGGGAAGTGGTGGGGGGATGCCAGAGACCTTCTTCTTTTTGTTCCTCGATCTATTCCCCATAGGTACGGCACAAGAAGGGCAAAAATAGCTAACGGCAGGCAGGAGCTCCTCAGCAGCACGTCCTCATACAACCATGGCTAGACACGCCCCCCTAAAGTAAATTTTTTAATGGGCGAGAACACACCCAAAATCTGTCCCAACAAAACTTTGCTTTGCATCCTGCCATTTCTCCCAACTTTTCTTTTTCTACCTGCTTGTAAGGCATGCCTACACTAACTTTTTAATTCCTTAACCCCTTCATGACCCAGGGTTTTTCCATTTTTGCACTTTCA
Source organism: Hyla sarda (assembly GCF_029499605.1). Taxonomy (NCBI): domain Eukaryota; kingdom Metazoa; phylum Chordata; class Amphibia; order Anura; family Hylidae; genus Hyla; species Hyla sarda. The sequence continues at coordinate 52,170,728 of NC_079200.1, forward strand.
TTTTTTCCTCCTTACCTTTAAAAAACCATAACTCTTTCAATTTTGCACCTAAAAATCCATATAATGGCTTATTTTTTGCGCCACCAATTCTACTTTGTAATGAGATCAGTCATTTTACGCAAAAATCTACAGAGAAACGGAAAAAAAATTCACTGTGCAACAAAATATAAGAAAAAACACAATTTTGTAAATTTTGGGGGCTTCCGTTTCTACGCAGTACATTTTTCGGTAAAAATGACATTTTCTCTTTATTCTGTAGGTTCATATGGTTAAAATGATACCCTACTTATATAGGTTTGATTTTATTGTACTTCTGGAAAAAATCATAACTACATGCAGGAAAATTTATATGTTTAAAATTGTCATCTTCTGACCCCTATAACTTTTTTTATTTTTCTGTGTATGGGATGGTATGAGGGCTCATTTTTTGCGTCGTGATCTGAAGTTTTAAGCGGTACCATTTTTGTAATGATTGGACTTTTTGATCGCTTTTTATTTATTTTTTCATGATATAAAAAGTGACCAAAAATACGCTTTTTGGACTTTGGAATTTTTTTGCGCATACGCCATTGACCGTATGGTTTAATAAATAATATCTTTTTATAATTCAGACATTTCCGCACGCGAAGATACCACATATGTTTATTTTTATTTTTATTTACACTGTTTTTCTTTTAAATAGGAAAAGGGGGGTGATTCAAACTTTTATTAGGGAAGGGGTTAAATGATCTTTATTCACTTTTTTTTCCACTTTTTTTTTTGCAGTGTTATAGGTCCCATAGGGACCTATAACACTGCACACACTGATCTTTCACATTGATCACTGGTTTCTCATAGGAAACCAGTGATCAATGATTCTGCCGCTTGACTGCTATTGCCTGGATCTCAGGCACGGAGCAGTCATTCGGCGATCGGACAGCATGGAGGCAGGTAGGGATCCTCCGACTGTCATGTAAGCTGTTCGGGATGCCGCGATTTTGCCGCGGCGATCGCGAGCAGCTCGGCATTAGTTTACTTTCACTTTAGATGCAGCATTCAACTTTGAACGCCGCGTCTAAAGGGTTAATAGCGCGCGGTACCGCAATCACTGCCGCGCACTATTAGCCACGGGTCCTGGCCATTGCTAGGTGCCAGGCCCGACCCGCTATGACGAGCGGCCACGCCGTGGCCCCACGTTATAGAATGGGAGCTGACCCATGGCATACATGTATGCCATGGGTCGGGAAGGGGTTAAAGGGGTACTCCGCCCCTAGAAATCTTATCCCCTATTAACGCATGCCTACACTCACTTCCTAATTCCTAAAAGGGGTATTTAATTTTTCATTTTCTCGGACCACTGTTCCAAAAATCTGTCAGACACCTGTGGGGCGTAAATGCTCACTGCTCCCCTTATTACATTCCGTGAGGGGTTTAGTTTCCAAAATGGAGTCACATGTGGGGGGGGGGGTCCATTGTTCTGGCACTATGGGGGCTTTGTAGACACACGAGGCCTTCAATTCCGGACAAATTTTCTCTCCAAAATCCCAATGGCGCTCTCTTCCTTCTGAGCAGTGTAGTACGCCCGCAGAGCACTTTACATCCACATATGGGGCATGCTCTTACTCAGAAGAAATGGGGTTACAAATTTTGGGGGGCTTTTTTCCCATTTTCCCTTGTGGGAATGAAAAATTTAGGGTAACACCAGCATTTTAGTAAAATTTTTTTTTTTTCATTTTCTTATCCAACTTTAATGAATTGTCAAGCACCCGTGGGGTGTTAAAACTCACTATACCCCTTAATACGTTTTGTGAGGGGTGTAGTTTCCAAAATGGGGTCACACGTGGGTATTTATTTATTTATTTTGCGTTTATGTCAGAACCACTATAAAATCAGCCACTCCTGTGCAAATCACCAATTTAGGCCTCAAATGTACATAGTACACTTTAACTCTTGAGCCTTGTTGTGTGTCGGCAGAGCATTTTACGCCCTCTCAGGAGAAATTGTGTTACAAATTTTGGGGGTCTTTTTTTCCTTTTACCTCTTGTGAAAATAAAAAGTATGGGGCAACGCCAGCATGTTAGTGTAAAAATGTTAATTTTTTTAAACATACAGGCTGGTGTAGACCCCAACTTTTCCTTTTCATGAGGGGTAAAAGGAGAAAAACATGTGTGTGCGAGTGTGTGTGTGTGTGTGTGGGGGGGGGGGGGGGGGCAAACCTCCAGCTGTTGCAAAACTATAACTCCCAGCATGCACTGACAGACAGTGCATGCTGGGAGTTGTACTTTTGCAACATCTGGAGGCACACTGGTTGGAAAACCTTCAGTTAGGTTCTGTTACCTAACTCAGTATTTTCCAACCAGTGTGCCTCCAGCTGTGGCAAAATTGCAACTCTCAACATGTACTGATCTTCACAGTGATCTCCAAACTGTGCCCCTCTAAATCTTGCAATACTACATATCCCAGCATGCCCAGTTGTAGTTTTGCAACATCTGAAGGGCTACAGTTTAGAGACCACTGTATAGTGGTCTTCTAACTGTAGCCCTCCATATGTTGCTAGGCAACAACTCACTGGCTTCCATAGGATCGCGCACCAGGGAGATGCACCAGGGAGCCATATCTCATCGCTGCCCGCCCGGTAAGTGACATCTGGCGCCGATGACCACAAGTTTCCTCACTCTTCCAGGACAAAAGTCGGTGGACAGAGCGGGGAACAGAACTCTAACTCCCCCACCCCCGAACTGCTATTGGTCAGTCGTCTCTGATCGACCAATAGCAGGAATAGGAGGGGTGGCACCCCTGCCACCTTACTCCTATGCCTTCAGGGGGATCGGGGGTGTCGGTCTGAATTGAACTGATCGATGACATGGGGGGGGGGGGTTCTCAGGACCCCCCAGGGGTTTGCACGTGATGCCTGCTGAGGCATGCTTTGGACACTTAAAAAAAAAATTCACAATTTTTCACAGACAGAAATAAAATAAATGAGTCAAACAAGTCAAAGAACGGTTTAAAAACAGGGGAACTTTATTATTTATTAAAATGTTTGTGTAGGGGATTTATGTAACCTTCCATCACTCACAAAGAGCGTACAGTAACTAACTCAGGACAGGAAAAACCTCCAGAGGGGAGGAAACCTGTAGGGAATCCATGGCTACTGTATTGCCCTTCCTCTGGGCATACTAAAGGAGGTTACCTCTAGAATTTGGGCAAAGTGTCTGTGTATGTGCGTGATTCGAGGGTTTATGCCTTCATCCAACTTCTTGCTGTAAGTCCGGAAATATGTGCCTTATTACAACGTCTTGATAGTCCGGAAATGCTACTCCACATCCTGGAAATAGTGCATCTAAGATAGGAAAACAAAAAAAGAGAGATTATTTACATGGTTATTATAGAAATGCACATGGAACTGCACTAAAGACCTTTTGGACACAACAATGTGACACTTACCAATCACAGTGATGTATTCAACTTCACATTCCCGCGCGCCTACAGTGTCCAGCATCGGCCCCTCACTGATGAAGAATGAGCAGGAGCTGTGTTATTTCTGCTCAGTGCTGCTCTCTGGTGGACAATGGTTATGACATCACATGTGTGACACGCTGTTACCTCCTGGGAGTTCTAGTTGAGCAGTGCTGCTCTCTGATTGGCTGAAACCTAAAAAGCTTTTTAACATATTCTGCATGACTGTTACCTAAGGGATTTTTTTTTTAGCATTTTTTTAAATAAAATGACAATACTCCATGTGGGTGTGTTATATTTGTTTATACTCAGTATTTGTAATATCATTTGGTGTCAGGGCATGCTTGGAGTTGTAGTTTTGCAACAGCTGGACAGACGTCTGTCGGAAGGGGGGGGGGGGGGAGACCACCAAAGATAAGGCAATGTGGGCTTTGAAAAACGCCACAGATACATTGTGTTTAGTCCCAGCCTAAGCCTAGGAACAGACACAATTTTTGTTTGAGGTTTATTTGGTAAAAAATAAAAATAAACACACCACAACAACTGCGTCCTCATTTCTATTCTCCCAAGACGCCATCTTTGTGTAATTTTTTCCAAAACCACTGGAGGAAATTTATCAAAACCTGTAAAGAGGAAAAGTGGTTGCCCATAGCAACCAGATAGTTTCTTTCATTTTTATGTGGTGGGCAGGAGAGAGTAATTGTGTCTAGGGTGTTGTAGTGGTAGTGTAAGGTCTGTTGGTATTAACCCTAAGATGTCATGATGCCAGGGCCAGGTTTCCTTAGTGTTAATAGTCCTACCGCCAACCGTCCCAGAAACGGTAGGGAGAATAACGGAATATCCACAGCAGATTTTATGAATAAACTGAAGAACTTTACTTGAAGATTTTATACAACAGTCTTCAAACATAACAGTCTCTCAAGAGTGAACCGTGATACAGGTTCCTCACAGGTTGTGCTGGGACTCTGAAGCAATGAGCTTTGATGCTAGCCACTGTGCTACTAATTATAATATTTTAGCTGGTAGTAGTCACACAGGATTAGGTAGTTTGAGCTTTGGTAACTCACGTTTTAGTGGCTGCTGGATCTTAGGCTTTGGCCTAGCTGACTTGAATTGATGCTGATGAGATTTTTGCTGCTTGATAGTCCGGAACTAAGAGAGGCAAGAGCTAAGAGAGTGAATTGATTGACTACAGCCCCTTATATATTAAGGAGGCTGGACAAAGCTCATTGGCCGGCAAACCTGTAAGTCCTGACTCAGTGAACTCTGGGTACATCACATGACCCTGTAAGGTCCTTAAACCATAGTACAATCATAATTAAAGGCACGTGATCTGCTAAGGTCCTATACATAATATTTCCTATACATTAAATATATATATATATATGAACACAATTTACATGAGGCGACCAGGGGTAAGCCCTGCAAGAGTGCCCTATGAGAGTGAAGGAACTCTGGCTGAGGGGACTTTAGACAGGGACAGGACCAAGTCCTGTACCGGGACACCACATTTAAAAATGAAAAGTGAAAGAAGCGATCTGATTGGTTGCTATGGGCCATTCAAAATCTTTATTAATTTTCAATAATTTTCAATAAACAAAAAAACAATAACAAGGCAAGACAGTGACAGAGGCACAAGATGTTAAGCATGGCCTCAATGCAAGATAAAAAAACAGAATAAGTCATAAAGACCGTGCATGGCAGAAAGTGCGGTCAGCACTAGGGAGTCCGTTACTCGTGCAACAGACAGGAAGGACATCATGTCAAAGCAATCAGTATACTCAACAAGGAACACCAACTTAGAATATGTAATAACCACATCAATGCTAAAGCGGCAAGGTTCAGAAGGGAAAGAATAGAGGGATATAGATAAAAAGTGAAGAACAGAAAAATAAGAGGGTATGTAAAACACAGAAACAGGCAGACATGACAACATACAGAGACAAGGGTCTTACAGACAGACAAGAAACAACAAGGGAAGTAGGGCGGGAAGGTTACCAAGACAGACGAGAGAAAGCGTAGCCAAAAAAGGGTCATGGCGTCACAGAGGATCCCAAGGCCAATAGGTCACGGTACTCGGAGGTAGACTGGAAGGATGACCAATCATACCACGTTTTGGTACATCTTTCATTTTCTGCAAGGGTCAAGGCAATTAACTCCTCAATGTGCTGAAAATAATTCACCTCTGCAAGCCATTCCCCAACAGTCGGGGGCGTGGAAGACCTCCATTTACGGGGAATAACTGACTTAGCAGCCTGCAGAAAATAGCGTAAGAGAGATTTCCGGAAGGAAGTAGCAGAAATGTCAAACATGAAGAGCAGGACTGCCTCAGGGGAATCCGATACAGTCACACCGGTGATATCGTGAGTGATAGAGCGTACTGAAGTCCAGAATGGACGCAGTGAGGGACAACCCCACCAGATGTGCAACATCGTATCAGTCGCTTGTCCACAACGCCAACAAAGGTCAGAGACTGACGGGTACCATCGATGCAACTGCTCCGGAGTCCTATACCAGCAGAAGAGTATTTTGTAGTTCGTCTCTTGTGATCTGTTAGGTATGATTGACTTATTTGAAAGGTGAAAGCATTTCTGCCATTGCTCCGGGGAGAACAGAGAGCCGAGGTCCGCCTCCCCAGCGCTACAGAAGGAGGGCAAAGAAGAGGTGTGTTGAGTAAGCAACAATCTGTACAGAAACCCTATGGTGTGGGGGGGGGGGCAAGGAGGGGGCCATGCAAAGTCCCTCAAAGGGAGTTAACTCCCGATGCAGGTGGGCCGAGCGTGACACCGAAGAGTAGAAATGTTTTAGTTGTATGTATTCAAAAGGCTTACGGGGATGGGGAGGTTCAACTGGACGTATGTCAGCAAGGGGCAATAAGCCCTCAGAAGACAACACGTGAAAAAAATGGAGTGGGTCAGATTTGGAGCTCCCCACAGCTTGAAGAGTTTTTAAATGATCTTAATACCAACACATGGGGACTTCATTTTACTCATAATATCTTTCACAATAATGTAGAATTCCTAGATGTTGTCGTATTTCATGACGAAGCCAATAGACTAAGCACTCGCACTTTTTTCAAGGAGGTAGATAGCAATAACTATTTGGAATTTTCTAGCTCCCATTACAATAAATGGATTTCTAACATCCTGTAAGGTCAGTTGAAGCGAATTAGACGGGACTGCTCTTCTTTGGAAGATTTCAAACTACAGAGCAACACTCTTAAAACTCGCTTTAAAGCGAAGAAATATCCTAAGGCCATTATAGAGTCGGCATACAAGAAGGCCAGCTTACAGGCACAAGCCGAATGTCTGTCTAAAACAACACGCAACAATTCCAAAAACTATGACTGGTCCTCCAATTTTATTACCACCTTCACACGGGAACATACGCAGGTTAAGGAAATTCTATCCAAACACTGGTCGATCCTATTAAAAGATCCCTACCTATGTGACATTCTACCCCACAAACCCTCGGTCACTTTTAGACGTGGGCGTACTCTACGCAATATAGTCGCCCCTAGCAGACTAAGAGCTGCTACTTCTGGCCAGACTAATAATTTTTTGACCAGTATAGGTAGCTATCAATGTGGCATCACAAGATGTAAATGTTGTGCCAGTATTAATAATCGCTTTAAAAAATTCACGTCCACCAAAACAGGCGAGCATTTTAATATCAAAACCTTTTTAAACTGTTCCTCTCAATATGTGATATATCTACTGGAATGCCCTTGCAAACTCCAATATGTGGGCCGTACCATCCGTTGCCTACGGGAAAGAATTAACAAACATCGTAGCAACACCGTTCATGGTTTCTTGCTACACAGTGTCTCCAGACACCTGCTTCAGGTACACAAGCAAGATTTCCGATGCATTACGGTTACACCTATTGAAGGCACCTCAAAAGAGGACCCGCAAAGATTCAGTACATTGAGGAAAAGAGAGAACTTTTGGATCTATAAACTCAAAACTCTTGGACCCGGAGGCCTTACTGAACTTATTGAATGCTCCCTGTAATCCTCACCAATATTATTATTATCTGTCCACAGGGTTATCTGTTTCTCTTGTATCAATTACTCAATATTTGTTATATATACTTTTGGTCCAATATTTACTCACTAATTTATCGAGTGTTTACATTTTAACATATTTTGCATCTTATTTACCGTGTGCTTCTATGTGGTTTTACTAACATCCCAACACTGCGTATTTATAATGGGTTTGTTTACTTCATATCTCTAAATTTTATATTTATGACATTTATATTTATATTGATTTCCCTTATGTTAATATTGATTTTATATCCATGAATTTTATATATATATATATATATATATAGATTTATATCCATATTTATAATATTTACATTTATATCTTTACTTTCATTTTATATCAATTTTTTTACCGTATTTTCCTATATACTGTTATTCTTTTATCTAATTTACCATAGACATTTGGGCTTCTGCTTTATATGTCACACTCTTTTCGACGAGGTTGTTGGTGATTTATTGCCCCCTTACGTCCGGTTTTATTATCATTATATTAAAACCATCTTATCTATTTTATTCTACACTTCTATGTGTATACTTGTCATAGACAGCTATGGTTCTGTTACCACTCATATATTCTTACATTTTGGTTATGTTACCCCTATGCCCTGATTTATTATGGCTCTCTAGACACGCTTCATCTGATAATCATGGGTCTATGATCCATTCCTTTTAATCTCCCTTTTCCTCTCCCCCTCCTTATTCCCCCCCCTCTTTTTCTTTACATTTTATTATTTCTGGCAGTCCATTTGCAACTGCTGTAGGCCCTTAACTTTTAGCCCACCCTTATGAGTGTTTTTCTAGTTCTAATCGTGCTGCCTATTTATCATGTTCCGCCCCTTTTGTCACGGGGTAGGGCTAGTAACTCCGACCTTCGTAAATGACGGCCTTGCTTCCATCGTCCCATTCATAGCAACGCGTCCCTAACAACCAGCAGGGACGCGTCGCTTCCTGCAAACAGCGCGGCAATGCCAGCTGATTGGCCGGACCGCGCAGTCCGCTGATGGGTCAATGCAGCTGTACGTCGCTGATTGGCTCTATCCCCCCGCCTCCCATGTGGTTAGCGACGCGTCCCTAGCAATAATCTTGGGATGAGCGCTGCCGTTATCTGCACTTATATATGTCGCTGCTTCAATGCAGCATCACAGAACATCCACCCCTTTAGCCTACCATGGTTCACACTATACAATTGTACATCCTTTCCTTACTATATTTTCATGTTTTTATGATTGTTGATTCTATGCTAGGTGTGTAAGGGCAACACCTGTAGTGACCTTTGACCATTCTAGCCACGCCCACTTTGCGTTTTTGGCGCCTGTTCACATTGTATTTAAACTTGCCATGTGTCCTATTTATGTTATGCTGATCTGATGAAGAGGGGTTTACCCTCGAAACGCTTCATCTTGTCCATTTTATTGTTTTTTTTAAATAAAATGTCCTGCTGAGGACTTTCCTATTACCTTTGGCATCCGCCTCATCTGTCTACAAGAGTCTGCAGCGCCATACCTGAGGGTTTTTTCCTGCTCTACTTCTAATATTGACTCCCAGGACGACTTGTTTCCTCCTGCAACCCATCGGCATAGCAGCGACTCGCACTACAGTACCCAGATTATATCGTGGGTGATATGCTTTTTTGCATAGATCTCAAAGATCTTTCATCTATAACCCATTGCCTCCGGTGTTTTTGAGCTAGCAGCGCCTGGATTATCAGTGGTCCTTCTTCCTCTACCTCCTCGCAAAGTAAGATTAAGGTCACCACATAAGACAACAGTGCCCCTAAGTAGCGGGAGAGCAACATCAATAAAGTCAAGCAAAAAGGGGATCTGTTGGAGATTCGGGCAGTAGACATTAAGAATCGTGAATTTGTGTCCCCCAATACTTAAAGAAAAGATAAAGTAACGTGCATCCGGGGCAATCGTACAGTTCAGAACCTGATGGGGAAGAGACTTGTGAATGGTGATCGCCACCCCACAGGATCTGGACAGAGGATTGTCAGCACATAACCAGGAGGTGTAGTGTGGATGTTTGAGAGAGGGTGTGTGGCCTACCTTAAAATGTGTCTCTTGAAAACATACCAGATGAGCCCGTTGCTTGTGACAATGGTGAAGGATCTGAGCCCTTTTTTCCGGGCTGTTGAGACCTTTGGCATTAAAAGAAATAATCTTGAGATCTGCCATGAGAAACTCAGAGAAACCGAGAGAAAACAAAAAACCAGAGTTAGTACAGGAATGAGGTGCTATTATAGGGGGTCAGATAAAAAAAAAGGGGGAGGGGAAGCAAAACACAGGGATAAGACAAGGGGGAAAAACAAAAAGGAGCAACACAAAAGGAGAACAAGTACACAACAAGAGCAGCAAACACCTACACAAGACAGACCAACAAAACAAGAGAGAAGAGAAAGAAGAAAAGAAAAGATAAAAGAGGGGTAACGAAATAAGCAGTAGACAGACAGAGAGAAGAGACTACTGCTGCGGAAACTAACAAGAACAATAAGTAGTAAAGGAGGGAAGAAGTCCCAAGGACCAGATCGTCCCCAGGAGCCCTATACCTATAGGGGGTTAAAGTTAGTCAGGTAGCGAGAGACACAGAACCCACTACACTGCTGAATATGTAACAGTAGCTGAAAAGAGCCCAAAAGTGCTAGAGGACAATGAAAATGAGTCAGATGAAAAGGGGGGAAAACATACAAAAAGCACAATTAGAGGCACTGGGGAGAGAATAGTGACATTACAGTTTCTAATACAATAATCCCAAATCCCCAAATGGCAACTATCAGTAGCACCAGAAGATAACATTAATAAAAATGAGCAATCAACTGCTAAATAGCATATTTCTAGTGGAAAGATCAAGTGGTAGGTTGCGAGGCCCTACGAGAAGCAGCAGCCACCGAGGGCAGCTGCGACTGGCGAGACTGAGGGGCCACTCGGGGTCCGCAAGAGTTTCTAGGAGGGAGTCCAGAGCGAGGGGCTCTCGCCGGAGGTGAAGTAGGGGGCGGGACTGGCCGTTGGAACGGAGGGGAATGCAACATAGGCCATTCCGGAAGCACCACCTCAGGTAAATCCAGGGCTTGGAGAAAGCTGGGAAGATCCTCCGGAGAGCGCAGGGACACCACGCGCCCCCTATTGCGCACTGTGAGGGAGAAAGGAAAACCCCAGCGGTACGGAAAGTCCCTGTCACGCAGGACCTGCAGAAGGGGCTTAAGAGCAGCTCGTTGGGCCAGTGTATGGCGTGAGAGATTGGGGTACAACTGGACAGGGACGTCCTTGTAGGTGATCTGTCGACGTCTTCTCGCACGTCGCAAAATGTCCTCCTTCAGGGCATAAAAGTGTATCCGGCAGATTACGTCTCTTGGATTGCGGTCGTCAGAGCTCGGTGGGCGCAGAGCTCTGTGTGCTCGGTCCATCTCTATGTGCGCCTCAGGAGGCCTGTCTAGGAGGTCAAATAGCAGGAAGGGCCTCCCACAGCTCCCCAGATGACACCGCCTCTGGCAAACCACGGATTCTGATGTTGCTCCTGCGGCTACGATTTTCAATATCATCCAAGTGTTGCTGAAGATGGAACAATTGGTCAGTGTGGCCTGAAGGGAGGTTAAAGTAGAGTCCTGTGCCGCCTCCACGGTCTCCACCCTGGCGGACACAGAGGAAAGTTCTGAACGTAGTTGTGCAAATTCTTGCTTGCATTCGAGGACCACCTGTCGGGTCAGTGTAGAGATATCATCTTTAGTTGGGAGAGACTGTACCAACGACTGTAGGTCGGCCAGAGTGATAGGAGCAGAGGCCGCAATGGCAGGAGGCACTACCACATCACAATGCATAAAGAGTGGAAAAGTGGTGGGGTGGCATCCAAGCTGCAGGCTACCTCCTGGTGTGTGGGAGGCAGTTGAGGGCCAGGAGGGGGCGAGGGTGATGGCCACTGGCTGGAAGGTGCAGAGGCCGGAGGGGAGGCAGCTAGTGCAGACCCTGCAGGAGATGATGAGGCAGAATGTGAGCCAGCAGCCCAGAAAGAGCCAGACACCCATGGGGGGGAAGGTGACCCAGCTACCAGGCCAGCAGGTAATAGAGATGGTGGCTGTAGGAGGTACTTGGGGAGACCCTGGGGGAGAAGCCCCCTCGGGTCTCCGGAGAGGGACATCCAGATGCAGCATAGCCGTAGTGCCCCTCCAGGAGGGTGGGGATGGGCCTAGTGGAGGCTGTAGGTGAGGTACCGTGGGGGTTAACAGGGTATCCCCTGTGAGCAAGTCCAATGTGGGGGGACCGCTGACAGGAAGCACCTCCATGGCTGGGGGTCTCTCAGGGGTTCCTCTTATCTGGCTCCGTGAGGGTCCAGGCTCTAGACCGCACACAAGCAGAGCGGGAGCCACGTCAGGAAGGTGGGCCTGCTGCGCGCCGCCATCTTGCTGCCTGGGAGAGCCGGAGGGCTGGAGAGCAGGGGCAGGAGCCGGAGGACGCAGCGCTTCAGAAGGGATGGCCGGAGGAGCACCAGAACGCTCCGGAGGGGAGCAGTGATGATCCCGAGGGCGTGCGCACTCCTCTTCAGTGCGGCCTTGTATCAGAGCCGTGGCTGCCGGAGGGGCCGTGCGTGTACCGCTCCGCTGTTCCAAGATGGCGCCGGGCATCAGAGCAGGCAGCGGGGTCCCCGTGCGGGAGGGCTGGGCCCGGGTAAAGTAAGTGTCGAGAGACATGGGAAGTGGTGGGGGGATGCCTTCTTCTTTTTGTTCCTCGATCTATTCCCCATAGGCACAGCACAAGAAGGGCAAAAATAGCTAACGGCAGGCAGGAGCTCCTCAGCAGCACGTCCTCATACAACCATGGCTAGACACGCCCCCCTAAAGTAAATTTTTTAATGGGCGAGAACACACCCAAAATCTGTCCCAACAAAACTTTGCTTTGCATCCTGCAATTTCTCCCAACTGTTCTTTTTCTACCTGCTTGTAAGGCATGCCTACACTAACTTTTTAATTTCTTAACCCCTTCATGACCCAGGGTTTTTCCATTTTTGCACTTTCATTTTTTCCTCCTTACCTTTAAAAAACCATAACTCTTTCAATTTTGCACCTAAAAATCCATATCATGGCTTATCATGGCTTATTTTTTTCGCCACCAATTCTACTTTGTAATGACATCAGTCATTTTACGCAAAAATCTACAGAGAAACGTAAAAAAAATTCATTGTGCAACAAAATTGAAGAAAAAACACAATTTAACTTTTGGGGGCTTCCATTTCTACGCAGTACATTTTTCGGTAAAAATGACACTTTCTCTTTATTCTGTAGGTTCATACAGTTAAAATGATACCCTAGTAACTTCCGGTTCCGGCGCGGGCATGTGAGGATCGCAGAGCCGGAGCTCCCACACCCCGGACCGTCTACCCGCACAGAACCGACAACTGAAAGGGGCATAGCCCTGCTCACCTTGCCATCTGAGGTCCCGGAGGTCGTGGGGAGGCTGTGAGTCCCCCTGTTACGCAGCCGGCGAGAAGGACGGGGTGCCCGGAGGAGCGCACGGCAACTCAGGGACGGCCGCCATCTTCCCTGACCTGGTAAAGATACTGTGGGAGCACAGCTTCGGTGAACTGACAGGGCGGCAGCCGAGGCTCTCAGTACAGTGAACGGGGGAGCGGAGTAGATAGCGGAGAAGCCAGACAGCCTCGCTACTGATAAGAGGCTGCCTCCATACAGCTCATTTCCTCGGCCATGATACAGGACAGCTTCTAAATCACTCACTGCACCATCCATCCCTGTGCCTGCCAGAGCAGTGACTCGGCTGCGGCCGGACATTAACCCCTGCACTCCCCCTACTCTGTGCTTTGAGAATCCCACCAGCATTCCCTATACCTGCAGTGAATCAATTTCTACCTGTCATCACCCACTGCATTCCTTTGGATCTGTGAACTGCATCATCACTCCATGTTTCTGCAAAATAGTGCATCGCCTCTAGCCTGTCATTAACCCCTGTATGCCTCCAACTCTGTGACCTACCACCATTAATCTCTGTGCCTGACGCAACAGTGACCCAGCTTCAGCCTGTCATTAACCCTTCCATCTTTCCTGCGCTGGGAACAGTGGATGTCACTCTCTACACCTGGTGAAGCAGTACACCAGCCTCGGCCTATTATTAACCCCTGCACTCCCCTGGCCCTGTGATCTACATTGGTGATTCTCTATACCTGACAAAACAGCGCATCGGCTTCAGCCTGTCATTGACTCTCACCTTTCTCCTGAGTAGTGGAAAGTAAACGTTTCTCTCTATATTTGCCCCAGCAGTGGACCAGCATCAGTCTGTCATTCACCCCCACATTTTCCTGCTCGTTGAACAGCAAACGTTACTCACTGCACCAACGGAACAGAGGCACAATCTCGGACTGCTTTTATACTTACCATTCCTCCTGTTCTAGGAACTGCTATTCATATCTGGAACACTTGGTGCAAGGCGGAGTCCTCAACTCTCAGTCATCGCCCCTACTTTCCTGGCTCCTATCCTCATGGAGAAATTTTTATCTAAAAGTTCCCAACGCGCTGGTCATTCTACAGGAGCACCTACACAGCTGGGGCCTGTTCCTGCCCTCGCTCCAGTGCCTTGCTCTGCATCTACCCAGGGGGGACGGGATCCCTTGGTAGCCATGGAGACCACTTGCAGTCAGCCTCTTTTCACTCTGGAAGAAGGAATTCAATTGCCTTCCGCGCCTGTACAGCCGCATGTTGTCGTTGGAAACTCAGAGGTGTCCTTTACCTCCCCCATGGGCCTACCAACATTGGCAGATGCATTGGTCAAGTTAATTACACCGACCATACAATGAACTCTGGAAAATACTATGCGCTCCAGGCTAACACAAATACAGTCTGATCTAGGTGCTCAGTCGGGGCGCTTGAGTGAAGCAGAACAACGTATTGTGACCCTAGAAGATGAAAACAGTGGGTTGGCTACAAGACTTCGCAGAGCGGAGACGGATCTCTGTTATGTCAGTGCAAAACTTGAAGACCTAGAGAATAGATCCCGCCGCAACAATTTACGCATAGTCGGGGTCAGTGAGTCTCTCCTTCCCACAGAACTGCAAGACTTTTGTGAGAGTGACTTACCTAAGGCTCTGGGGTTGTCCCATAAATGTAGAGTGGAAAGAGCTCATCGTGTGGGAAGACCACAATCGACTTCTACTCAGTCACGGCACGTGGACTCCACCCGTCCTAGGCAGATCATATTTAAACTTCTGGATTACAATGATAAAGTTGGGTTGCTGAAGGCTTATAGGAAACGCTCTACGCCGCTCACCTTCAGGAATAATAACATTTTATTGTTTGAGGACTTTTCTGCAGTTGTCGCCAAGCGCCGAAGAGCCTTTGGCAAGATATGCTTGGAACTCTTCAAGGCTAAAAGACGCTTTCAACTACACTATCCTGCCACCTTGAGAGTTCTCCGGTCAGATGGCTCTTTCTCCACTTACCTAACCCCAGCTGCAGCAGAAGCGGCCCTGCCGGAGATCCTTCGTGAGTCAACTGGGGCTACTAGCTTACCAGCTCATCAATCTCCGCCCTCCAGAGATCGTGGAGATCCCTCTCACCCTCCGCCCAGGAGGAGGCGTAGTCGCACTAGCTCCCCAGGCGACTCCAGGAGACGTCGCCCATCTACAGGAAGACGTAGCAGAAGCAGGAGCGGTCGTTCCTCTTCCCCAGACTGAGTATACTGGCTGTTTTGCTATTATTGTTCTCCCTCTGTCTGTGGGGGGGGGGGGGGGGTCTCGGGGGTTATAGATGTGCCTTAACATTTCAGGGATGTTTCTCATTTGCATTCTTTGATATTGATGTTACTATTTGCTCACAAGTTATGATATTGCTGACGGAGCTGGTTCTTCCCTCTCTATTATTGTGTTGCTCCATGATATTACCTTAAAATGTTTCTTCCCTTTTGTCTTTTCTGTTCATACAATCTCCAGTCTTTTGTGTTGCTAACGGTCTTAGTCTGGTCTCAGCCATCTAGCGGGTTCCGGGGTGGGAGTTCTGGCTGACCGCATGCCTGAAAAAAGTGAAGTCCATTACCCATTGTTTGGCCTTTCCATTTCCATCGAGGGATTTGAGCCATTTGGGGATGTCTTGGTTTCTGTTGTTGTTTTTTTACCTTGTTTACCTGTTTTGTTGTTTTTGGTGTCCTCTGCATTTGGGTCCTTCTCCACCTTCTCCCTGTTGCTCTCCCTACATGGGATCTCCATTTGCGGTGGGTCCTGGACCAACGTTGATGACATTTCTCAACTCTTCTCCCTCCCCTCCAGTACGTGCTCTGCTTTCTCTTCTGAATGTTACCTCCTTGCTGTCCCCTCCTTGCGTACAATCTGGCCAGGCTGGGTATCCTCTCCCCTGACTCCCAGGGGTTCTCTGATTGGTAATGTGTAAGGTTGTTTCCTGGAATGTGAAGGGTTTACGGTCCCCTCAGAAACGTATGAAAGTCCTACGTTTTCTGAAACGCCTGCGTCCCGACATAGTCCTGTTACAGGAAACTCACTTGCGGGAACAGGATTTCCAGAGAATGAAAAAAGTGTGGGTGGCCCACGTGGTGGGCAGCCCGGCGTTGGAGGGCAGGTCTGGGGTGATTACTCTGATTAACAAGTCGTTTGCACATCAGGTCCTCTCACACGTTAATGATGGCGAAGGGCGTCTCTCTCATTTGCAATTAGTACACAATGGCTCTCCCTATCACGTATACAATGTGTATGCCCCTAATGGTGACAATTCCTCCTTCTTCCGCTCTTTAGCAGACACTGTCAATAGCACTAGTGGACCATTGACGATACTGGGAGGTGACTTGAACACAGTTGCTGACCCGCTGCTGGACCGCAGGCGCTCGAGTGTAACACCTGTCACTCCTCGCCAGAGTGATAAAGTTCTCCCCCCCCTTCCTGACGCAGACGGATCTGATTGACTCTTGGCGACAATTGCACCCTGATGGTCGTGAGTACTCACACTTCTTGTACGCACATGACTCCTGGTCTCGCATTGATTATGTCCTGGTCAGCCCATTATTGAGCCCCCGATTGCGGGAGGTAGCTATACAGGATATGGTTATATCAGACCATGCACCAGTCTCGCTGGAGCTTCTGCCATCCTGCCCCAAAGGCTCGGACTTCCTATGGCGTTTTCCATCTTATTTAGTGAAGGACGAATCCTTCCAGAGTCTTCTCAGGGGCTGGTGGCTGGAGTTTCAGACAGACAATGCAATACACTTAGACAACCCTTCCCTGTACTGGGAAACAGCGAAGGTAGTGCTCAGGGGCAGAATACTGTCTTATAGTAATTCGATCAAACGTAATACCTTGGAGGGCCATGCGAAAGCAGAGGCTTATACCCGCTTCCTAGACAATCCCACTTCAGAACACAAACACCAATGGCAGGTAGCGAAGTCCTCATACGAATTATGGCTTGACAGGAAAGAAAGGATTTACAGATCTTACTTTGAGGCAGACTTATTTAAACAGGGTAACAAGGCAGGTCACTTACTGGCACGGGTAGCAAAGGGATCACGGGGACAGGCGCATGTGATATCGCTCCGTGACTCGGCGGGACGGATTACCCATGACCCCCACACACTCAATGCAGCCCTGGGTTCCTACTACGCAGCTCTTTACTCCACTCAGCCAGCCCCGACTGATGAGGGGGCGCGCTTCTTGGAAGGGCTGACTCTTCCCTCTTTATCAGACGAGCAGCGTCGGGAACTCAATGCTGATGTTTCTAGGGAAGAAGTGGAAGCCGGCATTAGAACTTTAGAGAACGGGAAGGCTCCGGGGCCGGACGGTTACACCGGGGAATTTTACAAAACCCTTGTAGATCAGGTGTCACCCCCCCTAACTGCATACTTTAATGACATTTTGCACACGGGCACGATCTCTCCAGCGGCGAAGTTGGCTTATATCAAAGTCTTGCCCAAGGAGGGCAAGGACCCTTTGGATCCGAGCTCCTACCGTCCTATCTCTCTCATTAATCAGGATGTGAAGTTGTTGTCTAAAATCCTGGCAGATAGGCTAGCCAAATTTTTGCCGCTTCTAGTGGGTGATCACCAGGTGGGATTTGTCAAAAATCGCTCAGCGGTCACGAACATAAGGAAGGTGTTGGCGGTGATGGATAGTGTTCGGGGCCAGTCCCGGTCAGCTACCCGGTGCGCTCTCCTTGCCCTGGATGCTGAAAAAGCTTTTGATAATGTTCGCTGGGACTGGCTGGGACTGGTCTTGACTAAATTTGGAATAGAGGGTCATTTCAGCACTTTCATAGGAGGTCTCTACAACGGTATGACAGCGAGAGTTCACACCCCGGGTATTCTATCAGCACCTATCTCATTGTCCAAAGGTACGCGACAAGGTTGCCCCCTGTCACCCCTACTGTTTGACCTGGCGATCGAACCATTGGCTCGCCATTTACTGACCTCTAATCTTTACAAGGGCATTCAGGTGGGGGATCAGGAGGTGAAGCTGTCCATGTTTGCGGACGATGTGCTTCTCTACCTACATGATGCCAAAGTAAATGTCCCAAGGATACTACATTTTCTTTCTCTTGCGGGAGGGTTTTCCGGATATAGGGTTAATGCCACTAAAAGCATGTTGCTACCGCTGGATACATCCCCTCCTCGGTGGGCTGCGGAGGGCCTGGATCTGGGAGTGAAGGTAACAACTTCCTACATAACTTACTTAGGCATCCGAATAGGGAGGACTCCGGATACCTTGTATTCCCTTAACTACACACTGCTCTTCCAACGCATACTCACAGAACTAAAGAGATGGGAATCGTTGCCCTTGGCTTTTTTGGGCAGAGGCCATCTAGTAAAGATGATCAGCTTTCCTCGCTTGTTATATCCCCTGCAAACACTCCCACTCCTTTTAAAACACACTGATGTCAGGCGTTTAAATTCGGCCTTCCAACGATTTCTCTGGCAAGGCAAACGTCCTCGGATATCTTTACAGAAACTCATGTTATCTAGACCAGAAGGGGGGGTCAATTTCCCTAATATAAGAGGGTATAATATAGCATGCCTCTTCCGACATGCGCTTGACTGGTTGCACTCCTCCACTTATTTTTCAAATTTAGTGGTAGAAAAAGCACTCGCCTCTCCATGGTCACTCCCAGCACTCCTACACACCAGGTATGCTAACCTACCGAGGGACATTGAGGGTTCACTACTATTACGGGACACTATAATGTCATGGAAGGAGGTGCGAAGGATCTTTGGTCTTCCATTTCTCCTGTCCAAACGAATGCCTTTGCGTAATCACCCGGAATTTCCCCAAGGTGGGTCCTGCTCTTGGTTGCGCATATGGCATGATAAAGGGATACACACGGTGGGACATTTGATGCATGAGGCTAACCGTAGATAGCTTACACCAAGCGAGATTCTCCACCAGTATGACCTGCCCCGTTCTCACTCTTTTTATGCCATTCAAGCCAACACTTTTTGCACCGCCAGACTGCGTGATCTCTCGAGGGAGGCTTCGAATCATACTTTAGATGAGATTATAGGCACTGAACCCCAAAGACGGTCGATCTCAGACTTATATGCTGCTTTCCGCAATCGATTCCTTAAACTTGATCCCAAACATGTTTTTAGCACTTGGGAGAGGTGGACAGGTGACACTGACATTACTGACGTAATACTACAAGGGTGGGAAGCGGTGCGGAAGAATGTCATTAATGAAAGATGGAGAGAGACGTATTTTAAAGTAGCACACGCAGCCTTATATGGTTTCAACATCCTGCCATCCCCCATGTTTCCGGATAGGATCACCCATTGCCCTAAGTGCAAGCTATCGCTCACCAACATGTATCACGGGATATGGGACTGCCCTCATACTGCTGATTACTGGCGTCGTATACAATCTTACATTTGGGATAACTGGGGCATACGACTTCCCTTCACACCTCAAACGCTGATTTTCCATCAGGCACGTCCTCCTGAGGGGGAGGGGGAGGGGATAGGAAGGTATCCCAAGTTTATTCATGTGGTTCTTCTAGTAGCCTTAAGATGTCTTTTTTCTAAATGGCTGGAGGTGAGCACTCCAGACTTGCCCTCTCTGATCGCTCAGCTGAAATTGTTCTTGGAAGTAGACCGCTTGGATGCAGAGAGGCACATGGATTATGGCACCAAGCGCTTCTTCCAAAAGTGGAAATCCTTTATTGTAACCCACTTCGACTCTCAGGGGATCATAAATATAGTTAAACCTTTCAGATACACTACTTGGTACAGTGTGGAATCCCTAAGAGGTTCTCTGGGAGCATTACGCTTACCGGATTCCTTATAAGCCAATCCTGATGCTTAGGCACATGATTGCTCCTGTCCTGGATCCCTTGGGAGTCGCAGGGTGTCCCTGTCCTGCCCTTCCTTATCTTGCTCCGTGTTGTCAGCTTAGTTTTCAGGGGTGGGAGCATTTTCTGTGTAACCGACTAGCTGGCCCAGGGAGGCCATCCAGGGATTCTACTGGATGTCCTCCTACAACCAAGGATACTTGGAGGACAGGGGAGGAGGATGGGATAGGGAGTTTTGTTTCCGGGAGCTGATATGCACTTGTGGGGGGATGTTATGAACAGATTGTATGCTTCTACCGATACACCAAATTTTGCATTTCCGCTTACTCAAATGTTTTTATGTTTTTGTTTATTGTGAAAATGTTTAATAAAAATATATATATATAAAAAAAAAATGATACCCTAGTTATATAGGTTTGATTTTATTGTACTTCTGGAAAAAATCATAACTACATGCAGGAAAATTTATATGTTTAAAATTGTCATCTTCTGACCCCTATAACTTTTTTATTTTTCTGTGTATGGGATGGTATGAGGGCTCATTTTTTGCATCGTGATCTGAAGTTTTTAGCGGTACCATTTTTGTAATGATTGGACTTTTTGATCGCTTTTTATTTATTTTTTCATGATATAAAAAGTGACCAAAAATACGCTTTTTTGGACTTTGGAATTTTTTTGCGCATACGCCATTGACCGTATGGTTTAATAAATAATATCTTTTTATAATTCAGACATTTCCGCACGCGAAGATACCACATATGTTTATTTTTATTTTTATTTACACAGTTTTTTTTTTAAATAGGAAAAGGGGGGTGATTCAAACTTTTATTAGGGAAGGGGTTAAATGATCTTTAATCACTTTTTTTTCCACTTTTTTTTTGCAGTGTTATAGGTCCCATAGGGACCTATAACACTGCACACACTGATCTTTCACATTGATCACTGGTTTCTCATAGGAAACCAGTGATCAATGATTCTGCCGCTTGACTGCTATTGCCTGGATCTCAGGCACGGAGCAGTCATTCGGCGATCGGACAGCATGGAGGCAGGTAGGGATCCTCCGACTGTCATGTAAGCTGTTCGGGATGCCGCGATTTTGCCGCGGCGATCGCGAGCAGCTCCCTGAGCTAACCGGCATTAGTTTACTTTCACTTTAGATGCAGCATTCAACTTTGAACGCCGCATCTAAAGGGTTAATAGTGTGCGGTACTGCGATCACTGCCGCGCGCTATTAGCCACGGGTCCTGGCCATTGCTAGGTGCCAGGCCCGACCCGCTATGACGAGGGGCCACGCCGTGGCCCCACGTTATAGAATGGGAGCTGACCCATGGCATACATGTATGCCATGGGTCGGGAAGGGGTTAAAGGGGTACTCCGCCCCTAGAAATCTTATCCCCTATTAACGCATGCCTACACTCACTTCCTACACAGA
The DNA here is from genome assembly GCF_029499605.1 of Hyla sarda. Lineage (NCBI taxonomy): Eukaryota > Metazoa > Chordata > Amphibia > Anura > Hylidae > Hyla > Hyla sarda. Next base: position 52,191,911 of record NC_079200.1, read on the forward strand.
AGGTAAATGGGACATCTTTAAATCAACTCTAAATAACTATACATCTAAATATATACCAAAGGGGAACAAATATAAACGATTAAAACTAAATCCTACATGGCTGACACATGATGTTAAAAGAGCAATAAACAACAAAAAAATTGCCTTCAAAAAATACAAATCTGATGGGTCAGCGATAACATTTAAACAGTACAAAGAGCTTAATAAAATCTGTAAGTGCTTGCTTTGGCAGCACATATACTAAAATTGGAACGATACAAAGAAGATTAGCATGGCCCCTGCGCAAGGATGACACGCAAATTCGTGAAGCGTTCCATATTTTTTCGTGGACATTATAGAAATGAACCTACAACTTGAGCTCTAAGAGGACATTTTATTGGATTATAAGTATGCTGAGATTATCTGCTTAGTTGAGGGGTATTCGACAGGAGAAGAGTAGTTTCCCTGTTTACAGTTACCATTAGGGTATAGATTATCCAAAATGTTTCTTTAGTCAAACAGGAGTTACTATTAGAATTACAATAAGTATTTAAGGCCAAAAAAAATATAATTACAAATGTTTTTCTAGTATATAACCGCTTAATTTTTGATACCCACTATCTGGCTTAACCATGCAGAATTTAGTTACATAATCAGGTTATCTGTTTATTTGGTCAGATGTTGGGAAAGTTTAACATAAGGGGTGGAGGGTGACGAGAGGTGAAGACGATAAGTAGACAGTTCTAAGTCTTGCTTTGGATTGCCCACCCACTGTTCCCCATAAGTTGAGGTGGTAATGTGTTCCCTTGAGCTTTTTCAGCTGAAGGTGGTAATTTCCTCTACCAGTAACTTAAGACTAAAGGGTTTAATCCTTGGATTTACAGAATTGTATCTAATGTTAGTCATCTATATGTTTACTATTTATGATTTGTATTCTTCCCTATTAATCTTTTCTTCTTTTCTACTAGTACAACATGCCTGTGCGACCCGACCTCCTCCATCAGATTGTCTCAGTGAAAGGCCTGACGATTCCAGTCTACTTAGGGAGATCCTTTCTGGAACTTTACCTCTAGCAACAATGATCATCAGGGGTAGGAAACTGAACATTATTATGAATTCCCCTGATTCATATTCACCATGACGCGTTTTTTAACACTCAATGTAAAGGGCTTAAATACAGATGTGAAAAGACGTCTTCTTTTAAAAGATCTAAAATCTAAAAAAATAGATATAGCCCTTATCCAAGAAACGCATCATGATGAATCGTGTTCTTTTAAATTTGCATCTAGATACTATCCCACAGTATTTTCTGCTACACAGGATAAAAAAAGGGGTGAAGTGGCTGTGTTGATATCCCGCACATGTCCTTTTCAGCTTTCAAACACAATGTTAGATCCTAATGGGAGATGGGTTATAGTCTTGGGTACACTGACAGGAGTCCCTCTCACAATATGTAACACGTACGCACCCAATTCATCCCAGATAACATTCCTGAATAATATCTTTTCCAAACTGGAAACGTTACTTCCAACAACATTGATAATTGGAGGGGACTTTAACATCCCATTCTCGAGTACAACCGATAGACATTCAGTACTACATAACACACCTTCCTCAGCAGTAATACGACTTTCCACTGCCTTCTGGAAACTTGTGAGAAAATACCATTTTTTTGACCTCTATAGGATAAGTAATCCCAATAGCAGAGAGTTTACATTCTTCTCACATCCTCATTCCACCCACTCTAGAATAGACACCTTCTTTGGGAATCTTTTAGGCCTCAAATTAGTTGACAATGTTAAAATACTCCCTATAACATGGTCAGACCATGCTCCAGTGATAATGGAATTAAAATCAACTACAACGCCTAGAAAAACCTGCCATTGGAGACTGAATGAATTGTTAATAAAGAAATTAGAATATAGAGATTCCATTGGAGGGTGTCTTAAAGATTACTTTGAAAGGAATGAGGGTAGTATTACAAACAGTCATACCCTATGGGAGGCACATAAGGCGGTCATAAGGGGACACTGTATTTTGCTGTCTTCTCGGCTGAAAAAGAATTCTGCGTCTCTTACGAATGAGCTAAAAAAGAAACTAAAAAAACTGGAGGATGGAATGGTCTTATACCCCTCCTTGAGAAGGTTAAAACAGATTGTGCTCATACGAAATCAGTTGAAGGACGGTGAAATCGCCCAGGTGGAGAAAATGCTAACTTATACTAGACATACATATTACAGTAAAGCGAATAAACCTCATACCCTATTGGCCGCACAGCTAAACTCACAAAAGACACAATCAAATCCTTTTGCTATAAAAAATTCCCAGGGACAATTGCACTATGATCCAACACAAATTGCCAATATTTTTCAGGAATATTATTCTAATTTATACAATTTACCTTCCCAACTACCCTCAGATAACACCACCAGAGATTCTATATTAAAAAAGTACCTTGATTCCTGTAAGCTCCCTAAAATGACTATATCGGATTTGACCAATCTAAACAGAGAATTTTCTCAGGAAGAAATAATAGATACTATTAAAGAACTACCAAATGGCAAGTCTCCTGGCCCAGATGTCCTTCCATACTCTTATTATAAAACTTTTTCTGAAATCTTACTTCCACATATGATCTCCCTTTTCAACTCCTTCTTAGGTGAAACTCCCATTCCGTCAAATATGTTAGAATCTTACATCACAGTCATTCCGAAATCCGGTAAGGATCCTTCGGAATGTGCTAGTTATAGACCAATTTCACTATTGAATTCGGACTTGAAGTTATTTACAAAAATACTGGCCAACAGACTTAGCTTAATTCTTCTGAAATTAATAGATAAAAACCAAGTAGGTTTCACCTTAAATAGACAAGCTGGAGATAACACTAGACGCACGGTCGATCTCATTGAGGTAATAAATAGGACTAAGTCCTCTGGACTTGTGTTAAGTTTAGACGCGGAAAAAGCGTTTGATCGCTTAAGTTGGCCTTTTATGGAATCTACCTTGCGAGCTTTTGGAGTCTCGGGACCGTTTATGACAGCGATCTCACACCTATACTCACCCTCAACGGCACGAGTTAGACTCCCTCACGCCACATCTCAAAAAATTAAAATTCATAATGGGACAAGACAGGGATGTCCTCTGTCCCCATTATTATTTGTGCTATGTATAGAACCATTAGCGGTCCTTGTCCGCGCAAATCCTGATGTTAAGGGGATAGTGGTAAAACATAGAGATTATAAGATAGCGCTATTTGCTGATGACGTATTGCTAACCATCTCTACTCCCCTGACCTCACTACCTTCCCTCCACTCCATTATCCACACTTATAGCCGTATGTCAGGATATAAGATAAATGAAGGTAAAACAGAAGCCTTACCCATTAACATACCTGACACCCAACTTTCTCTTCTTAAACTAAATTATACGTATAGATGGCAGGATAACGCTATTACCTATTTAGGTGTACGCATTACCTCTAAATACTCTGCCCTTTACAAACATAATTTTCCTCAATTCTTTAAAGACATCAAATCCCAGATGGAAAAATGGTCTGGTCTCCCGATATCCCTTATTGGCAGGATTGCAGCAGTCAAAATGTCAGTATTGCCCAGATTCCTTTATTTATTAGAAACTTTGCCAGTATTAATACCTAGGGGAGCATTAAGGGGCTTTCAATCATCCATCCTCAGGTTTGTTTGGAGGGGGGACGCCACAGGGTGGCGTTGTCTGTCTTGACGGCCAAAAAGAAACGTCTTTGACTATTATTATTCAGTTCACCTTAAAAATATTCCATCATGGTCACAATTTCGGGCATATAATAAATGGACGGACATAGAGAAGCTGTGGTCGGCCCCAGTCCATTTATGTGCTTTGATATGGGACTCAAACTATCAGGTCAATCTAAAACACTTACATGGCCCGATGAGAACCACATTAAAAATATGGGAAACTGTGAGGACTAAATATTAATTAACGTCCCCCAACTCCCTTCTAACTACCTTTATTTTTAATCCCTCTATTCCTGATAGTAATGATGTAGATATCATTTCCCCCTGGGTAGAGGCTGGGTTGAATATCTCTCTGCAATGACAGATAACAGGCTTTCTCATTTCTACGAAACTTGGAAGGAATGGGATGATTATATAGAAGACGATAACCAACACTGAATGGAGGAGAGTCGGAAGAGGTCGCATAGGCATGGATGTATTCTATATTTCATATCTTGGTCAAACAGGTACTTTATTTTTATTATTTTTATCTTTTATTTATTTTTTCTTTCTTTTCCTTCTTCTTTTCATTTTCTTTATTCCGTTTCTGGAATCTAACCAAAATAATATAGATTGCTATGTTCCTACCTAATACACACTCACGGATTTGAATGTATTGTAGATAATCTATAAATCTGCAACTCAATTCCTATAGAAACATGGCAATTGCTTCAAGCTACCTGGTTGTAGGGTTCTTGTTACAATATTGCATATACGCTTTGACAATGAACTCTATTCTTGCTGCTGCAAGATTTTTCTTTCTTTGTTATTTTTATTTTTCTATTTTACTGAATTGAAAATTGTATTGATAAAAGGATAAATAAACAGTTAAATAAAAAAATAAAAAAAATTTGTAAAAATGTAATAAAAACAGCAAAAATTCTAAACGAGAGACAGGTGGCCAAAGAAAGCAAAACTAATCCTAAATATTTTTTTAGATATATAAATGCAAAAAAACCAAGGACAGAGCATGTAGGACCCCTTAATAATGATAATGGGGTGGTTGTCACAGGCGATCAAGAGAAAGCGGAGCTACTGAATGGGTTCTTTAGTTCTGTATACACTATGGAAAAAGGAGCTGACATTGGCCAGGTCAGTGCTGGTAACACATCATGTAATGTACTGAACTGGCTTAATGTAGAGATGGTACAAGGTAAGTTAAGTGATATAAATGTAAGCAAATCTCCAGGGCCAGATGGACTACACCCAAGAGTTCTTAGAGAGGTAAGTTCAGTAATATCTGTACCCCTGTTCATGATATTTAGAGATTCTCTGGTGTCTGGTATTGTGCCAAGGGACTGGCGCAAGGCGAATGTGGTGCCAATCTTCAAAAAGGGCTCTAGGTCTTCCCCAGGAAACTATAGACCGGTAAGTTTAACGTGCATTGTGGGTAAATTGTTTGAAGGACTTATAAGGGATTACATACAGGAATACATAGGGGATAATAGTATTATAAGTGATAGCCAGTATGGGTTTACTAAGGATAGAAGTTGTCAAACCAATCTAATTTGCTTTTATGAAGAGGTGAGTAGAAGCCTTGACAGAGGAATGGCTGTGGATATAGTGTTTCTGGATTTTGCTAAAGCGTTTGATACTGTTCCTCATAGACGTCTGACAGGTAAGTTAAGGTCTTTGGGTTTGGAAATTTTAGTTTGTAACTGGATTGAACACTGGCTCATGGATCGTACCCAGAGAGTGGTGGTCAATGATTCGTACTCTGATTGGTCCCCGGTTATTAGTGGTGTACCCCAAGGTTCAGTACTGGGCCCGCTGTTGTTTAATTTATTTATCAATGATATAGAGGATGGTATTAACAACTCTGTTTCTATCTTTGCAGATGACACCAAGCTTTGTAGCACGGTACAGTCTATAGAGGATGTGCATAAGTTACAAGATGACTTGGATAGACTAAGTGTCTGGGCATCCACTTGGCAAATGAGGTTCAATGTGGATAAATGTAAAGTTATGCATCTGGGTACTAATAACCTGCATGCATCGTATGTCTTAGGGGGGATTAAACTGTCAGAGTCACTGGTAGAGAAGGATCTGGGTGTACTTGTAGATCACAGACTACAGAATAGCATGCAATGTCAGGCTGCTGCTTCCAAAGCCGGCAGGATATTGTCATGTATCAAAAGAGGTATGGACTCAAGGGACAGAGACATAATACTCCCCCTTCATAAAGCATTGGTACGGCCTCACCTGGAATATGCTGTTCAGTTTTGGGCACCTGTCCATAAAAGGGACACTGCAGAGCTGTAAAGGGTGCAGAGACGCGCGACTAAACTAATATGGGTGTTACGCCGAGCGCTCCGGGTCCCTGCTCCTCCCCGGAGCGCTCACGGCGTCTCTCTCCCTGCAGCGCCCCGGTCAGACCCGCTGACCGGGAGCGCTGCACTGACATTGCCGGCGGGGATGCGATTCGCACAGCGGGACGCGCCCGCTCGCGAATCGCATCCCAAGTCACTTACCCGTCCCGGTCCCCGGCTGTCATGTGCTGGCGCGCGCGGCTCCGCTCTCTAGGGCGCGCGCGCGCCAGCTCTCTGAGACTTAAAGGGCCAGTGCACCAATGATTGGTGCCTGGCCCAATTAGCTTAATTGACTTCCACCTGCTCCCTGGCTATATCACATCACTTCCCCTGCACTCCCTTGCCGGATCTTGTTGCCTTGTGCCAGTGAAAGCGTTTAGTGTTGTCCAAGCCTGTGTTACCTGATCTCCTGCTATCCATATTGACTACGAACCTTGCCGCCTGCCCCTACCTTCTGCTACGTCTGACCTTGCCTCTGCCTAGTCCTTCTGTCCCACGCCTTCTCAGCAGTCAGCGAGGTTGAGCCGTTGCTAGTGGATACGACCTGGTTGCTACTGCCGCAGCAAGACCATCCCGCTTTGCGGCGGGCTCTGGTGAACACCAGTAGCCTCTTAGAACCGGTCCACCAGCACGGTCCACGCCAATCCCTCGCTGACACAGTGGATCCACAACCTGTAAGCCGAATCGTGACAATGGGGCATGGAACATCATAACTATGAGGAGCGATTAAAGGAGTTACAATTGTTTAGTCTTGAGAAGAGACGTTTAAGGGGGGATATGATAAACGTATATAAGTATATTAATGGCCCATACAAAAAAATATGGAGAAAAACTGTTCCAGGTTAAACCCCCCCAAAGGACGAGGGGGCACTCCCTCTGTCTGGAGAAGAAAAAGTTTAGTCTCAAGGGGCGACACGCCTTCTTTACCGTGAGGACTGTGAATTTATGGAACGGTCTACCTCAGGAACTGGTCACAGCAGGAACAATTAACAGCTTTAAAACAGGATTAGATACATTCATGGAACAAAATAACATTAATGCTTATGAAGAAATATAAAATCCCATCCCTTCCCCAATATCGCGCCACACCCCTACCCCTTAATTCCCTGGTTGAACTTGATGGACATATGTCTTTTTTCGACCGTACTAACTATGTAACTATGTAACTATGTAATTCCTAAAAGGGTTATTTAATTTTTCATTTTCACGGACCACTGTTCCAAAAATCTGTCAGACACCTGTGGGGCGTAAATGCTCACTGCTCCCCTTATTACATTCCGTGAGGGGTTTAGTTTCCAAAATGGAGTCACATGTGGGGAGGGGGGTCCATTGTTCTGGCACTATGGGGGCTTTGTAGACACACGAGGCCTTCAATTCCGTACAAATTTTCTCTCCAAAATCCCAATGGCGCTCCCTTCCTTCAGAGCAGTGTAGTACGCCCGCAGAGCACTTTACATCCACAGATGGGGCATGCTCTTACTCAGAAGAAATGGGGTTACAAATTTTGGGGGGCTTTTTTTTCCCATTTTCCCTTGTGGGAATGAAAAATTTAGGGTAACACCAGCATTTTAGTTAAAAATATATATTTTTTCATTTTCTTATCCAACTTTAATGAAAAATTGTCAAGCACCAGCACCCGTGGGGTGTTAAAACTCACTATACCCCTTAATACGTTTTGTGAGGGGTGTAGTTTCCAAAATGGGGTCACACGTGGGTATTTATTTATTTATTTTGCATTTATGTCAGAACCACTATAAAATCAGCCACCCCTGTACAAATCACCAATTTAGGCCTCAAATGTACATAGTACACTCTAACTCCAGCCTCCAGCTGTTGCAAAATTGCAACTCTCAACATGTACTGATCTGCACAGTGATCTCCAAACTGTACCCCTCTAAATCTTGCAATACTACATATCCCAGCATGCCCAAACAGCTGTCTGGGCATGCTGGGAGTTGTAGTTTTGCAACATCTGAAGGGCTACAGTTTAGAGACCACTGTATAGTGGTCTTCTAACTGTAGCCCTCCATATGTTGCTAGGCAACAACTCACTGGCTTCCATAGGATCGTGCACCAGGGAGATGCACCAGGGAGCCATATCTCATCGCTGCCCGCCCGGTAAGTGACCTCTGGCGCCGATGACCACCAGTTTCCTCACTCTTCCAGGACAAAAGTCGGTGGACAGAGCGGGGAACCGAACTCTAACTCCCCCACCCCCGAACTGCTATTGGCCAGTCGTCTCTGACCGACCAATAGCAGAGACGACCTTACTCCTATGCCTTCAGGGGGATCGGGGGTGTCTTAGACACCCCCGATCCTCCTTATTTTCCCGGTCACTGGAGACCCGTATGACCCGGAATCGCCGCAGATCGCCGGTCTGAATTGAACTGATCGCTGACATGGGGGGGGGGGGGCGTCTCACGACCCCCCAGGGGTTTGCACGTGATGCCTGCTGAGGCATGCTTTGGACACTTAAAAAAAAATCACAATTTTTCACAGACAGAAATAAAATAAATGAGTCAAACAAGTCAAAGAACGGTTTAAAAACAGGGGAACTTTATTATTAATAAAATGTTTGTGTAGGGATTTTTGTAACCTTCCATCACTCACAAAGAGCGTACAGTAACTAACTCAGGACAGGAAAAACCTCCAGAGGGGAGGAAACCTGTAGGGAATCCATGGCTACTGTATTGCCCTTCCTCTGGGCATACTAAAGGAGGTTACCGCTAGAATTTGGGCAAAGTGACTGTGTATGTGCGTGATTCGAGGGTTTATGCCTTCATCCAACTTCTTGCTGTAAGTCCGGAAATATGTGCCTTATTACAACGTCTTGATAGTCCGGAAATGCTACTCCACCTCCTGGAAATAGTGCATCTAAGATAGGAAAACAAAAGATAGATTATTTACATGGTTATTATAGAAATGCACATGGAACTGCACTAAAGACCTTTTGGACACAACAATGTGACACTTACCAATCACAGTGATGTATTCAACTTCACATTCCCGCGCGCCTACAGTGTCCAGCATCGGCCCCTCACTGATGAAGAATGAGCAGGAGCTGTGTTATTTCTGCTCAGTGCTGCTCTCTGGTGGAAAATGGTTATGACATCACATGTGTGACACGCTGTTACCTCCTGGGAGTTCTATTTGAGCAGTGCTGCTCTCTGATTGGCTGAAACCTAAAAAGCTTTTTAACATATTCTGCATGACTGTTACCTAAGGGATTTTTTTTTTTTTAGCATTTTTTAATAAAATGACACTACGCCCTGCGGGTGTGTTATATTTGCTTATACTCAGCATTTGTAATATCATTTGCTGTCAGGGCATGCTTGGAGTTGTAGTTTTGCAACAGCTGGACAGACGTCTGTCAGAAGGGGGGGGGGGGGGGGGAGACCACCAAAGATAAGGCAATGTGGGCTTTAAAAAACGCCACAGATACATTGTGTTTAGTCCCAGCCTAAGCCTAGGAACAGACACAATTTTTGTTTGAGGTTTATTTGGTAAAAAATAAAAATAAACACACCACAACAACTGCGTCCTCATTTCTATTCTCCCAAGACGCCATCTTTGTGTAATTTTTGCCAAAACCACTGGAGGAAATTTATCAAAACCTGTAAAGAGGAAAAGTGGTTGCCCATAGCAACCAGATAGTTTCTTTCATTTTTATGTGGTGGGCAGGAGAAAGTAATTGTGTCTAGGGTGTTGTAGTGGTAGTGTAGGGTCTGTTGGTATTAACCCTAAGATGTCATGATGCCAGGGCGAGGTTTCCTTAGTGTTAATAGTCCTACCGCCAACTGTCCCAGAAACGGTAGGGAGAATAACGGAATATCCACAGCAGATTTTATGAATAAACTGAAGAACTTTATTTGAGGATTTTATACAACAGTCTTCAAACATAACAGTCTCTCTAGAGTGAACCGGGATACAGGTTCCTCACAGGTTGTGCTGGGACTCTGAAGCAATGAGCTTTGATGCTAGCCACTGTGCTACTAATTATAATATTTTAGCTGGTAGAAGTCACACAGGATTAGGTAGTTTGAGCTTTGGTAACTCACGTTTTAGTGGTTGCTGGATCTTAGGCTTTGGCCTAGCTGACTTGAATTGATGCTGATGAGATTTGTGCTGCTTGATAGTCCGGAACTAAGAGAGGCAAGAGCTAAGAGAGTGAATTGATTGACTACAGCCCCTTATATATTAAGGAGGCTGGACAAAGCTCATTGGCCGGCAAACCTGTAAGTCCTGACCCAGTGAACTCTGGGTACATCACATGATCCTGTAAGGTCCTTAAACCATAGTACAATCATAATTAAAGGCACGTGACCTGCTAAGGTCCTTTACATAATATTTCCTATACATTAAATATATATATATGAACACAATTTACATGAGGCGACCAGGGGTAAGCCCTGCAAGAGTGCCCTATGAGAGTGAAGGAACTCTGGCTGAGGGGACTTTAGACAGGGACAGGACCAAGTCCTGTACCGGGACACCACATTTAAAAATGAAAAGTGAAAGAAGCGATCTGATTGGTTGTTATGGGCAACTGGTCAATTTTCCTCTGCACAAGTTTTCATACATGTCCCCCAATGTGTATTACTATTATGATAATAGACTTACCTCCCAACCGTCCCGGATCTGACGTGTCCTGTTTCTGTGATTTCCTGTGATGCACGGAGCCTCAGTGTGATCACAACTCACAGTACAGAGCGAAGCCCCAGGAGATCATGGAGTGTCTGCTCTATTATGTCATCTCCCCTGAGCTAAGAGGAAGCACTCATTGGTCCTGCAGCCTGGGAAAGGCACCTGCATCAACCAATCAGAGGCTTCCTGTTACAGGGGGCAGGGGGAGATGCTGCAGATGGATCAGCTACTTAACCCCTAAAGTAATTTTTTTTCTTATTCAAAATCTTTATTAATTTTCAATAATTTTCAATAAACAAAAAAACAATAACAAGGCACGACAGTGACAGAGGCACAAGGTGTTAAGCATGGCCTCAATGCAAGATAAAAAAACAGAATAAGTCATAAAGACCGTGCATGGCAGAAAGTGCGGTCAGCATTAGGGAGTCCGTTACTCGCGCAACAGACAGGAAGGACATCATGTCAAAGCAATCAGTATACTCAACAAGGAACACCAACTTAGAATATGTAATAACCACATCAATGCTAAAGCGGCAAGGTTCAGAAGGGAAAGAATAGAGGGATATAGATAAAAAGTGAAGAACAGAAAAATAAGAGGGTATGTAAAACACAGAAACAGGCAGACATGACAACATACAGAGACAAGGGTCTTACAGACAGACAAGAAACAACAAGGGAAGTAGGGCGGGAAGGTTACCAAGACAGACGAGAGAAAGCGTAGCCAAAAAAGGGTCATGGCGTCACAGAGGATCCCAAGGCCAATAGGTCACGGTACTCAGAGGTAGACTGGAAGGATGACCAATCATACCACGTTTTGGTACATCTTTCATTTTCTGCAGGGGTCAAGGCAATTAACTCCTCCATGTGCTGAAAATAATTCACCTCTGCAAGCCATTCCCCAACAGTCGGGGGCGTGGAAGACCTCCATTTACGGGGAATAACTGACTTAGCAGCCTGCAGAAAATAGCGTAAGAGAGATTTCCGGAAGGAAGTAGCAGAAATGTCAAACATGAAGAGCAGGACTGCCTCAGGGGAATCCGGAACAGTCACACCGGTGATATCGTGAGTGATAGAGCGTACTGAAGTCCAGAATGGACGCAGTGAGGGACAACCCCACCAGATGTGCAACATCGTATCAGTCGCTTGTCCACAACGCCAACAAAGGTCAGAGACTGACGGGTACCATCGATGCAACTGCTCCGGAGTCCTATACCAGCAGGAGAGTATTTTGCAGTTCGTCTCTTGTGATCTGTTAGGTATGATTGACTTATGTGAAAGGTGAAAGCATTTCTGCCATTGCTCCGGGGAGAACTGAGAGCCGAGGTCCGCCTCCCAAGCGCTACAGAAGGAGGGCAAAGAAGAGGTGTGTTGAGTAAGCAACAATCTCTACAGAAACCGTATGGTGTGGGGGGGGCAAGGAGGGGACCATGCAAAGTCCCTCAAAGGGAGTTAACTCCCGATGCAGGCGGGCCGAGCGTGACACCGAAGAGTAGAAATGTTTTAGTTGTATGTATTCAAAAGGCTTACGGGGATGGGGAGGTTCAACTGGACGTATGTCAGCAAGGGGCAATAAGCCCTCAGAAGACAACACGTGAAAAAAATGGAGTGGGTCAGATTTGGAGCTCCCCACAGCTTGAAGAGTTTTTAAATGATCTTAATACCAACACATGGGGACTTCATTTTACTCATAATATCTTTCACAATAATGCAGAATTCCTAGATGTTGTCGTATTTCATGACGAAGCCAATAGACTAAGCACTCGCACTTTTTTCAAGGAGGTAGATAGCAATAGCTATTTGGACTTTTCTAGCTCCCATTACAAAAAATGGATTTCTAACATCCCGTAAGGTCAGTTCAAGCGAATTAGACGGAACTGCTCTTCTTTGGAAGATTTCAAACTCCAGAGCAACACTCTTAAAACTCGCTTTAAAGCGAAGAAATATCCTAAGGCCATTATAGAGTCGGCATACAAGAAGGCCAGCTTACAGACACAAGCCGAATGTCTGTCTAAAACAACACGCAACAATTCCAAAAACTATGACTGGTCCTCCAATTTTATTACCACCTTCACACGGGAACATACGCAGGTTAAGGAAATTCTATCCAAACACTGGCCGATCCTATTAAAAGATCCCTACCTATGTGACATTCTACCCCACAAACCCTCGGTCACTTTTAGACGTGGGCGCACTGTTATGGACATGAAAATGACATACATTTTATTTGCTATATTTTGTGATTCTAGTCCAAGAGGGCCGCATGGAGTTTAGATAAAAGAAAAGATGGAGGATCATCTTTATAGTAGGGGTCTCCACGGCATGCTTACAGGGGCTTTTGTAACATTAGACAGACCACCTGGGGGCTGGCTGGGGGGCGGAGAACATCTAAAAAAGCCCATTCAAAGGGGACCAAGCTCTCTTTCTATTGCGGGGCTGGATACCAACACACCTGGCCATTCAACTTCCTGTTTTGGCCTGAATCTTGAAACAAAGGACTGCAGCCTGCTCCCATGCCTGTCTTTGTTGCTCATACTTGCTGTAAAGGGTCCCCGAAGCTAAGTATTTTTCAGTATTATATTCTCTGTGTGTTTCATTTAGTATAGTTGTATATTTTAAGGAAAATCCACCTAAATAGCCAACGGATAGTGTTTTCTACTATAATCGTTGTATATGTGTCACTTACACTGCAGATTTAAGTTTCTAGCTATTTGTAAAATCTTTTTCTCTTTTCTTTCTTAGTTAGAGTGTGTTTTAGTTAGCTGTATATTAAAACATCTTTATTTCTGCCAGTATTTGGGTGTGTAGTGTTAATTTGTGCATTGGATATTAGGATATAACTCTTCCAAAATTCCTAAATAGGTTGGTCTGTGGGGAGTTTATGAATGCATTTGGTCTCCGGTAGTACTGCTCAGTTAAGTGTCTATGCACCTGGTCTGTGAACATATTGTATTCACAACACCGCACGGTGGCAGACATTTTTGTCGGACATTTTGTGTCCCAGATGCATGGTCTGCAGATTTTAACTGGTCGTGGACCCTTGGAGCCAGATATAATTCAACCCCAAAGCCACGAACCACAACAAATGGCGACGAGGATGGGATTTTGCAGAAGTTATGAATATTAGTAACCAATTGACCATATTAACTAATTTTCCTAACAATTATAGCTTATTTATGAAACTTCTATATAAAGGAATATTTTTCTGATTATTAACTTTGTAGTCTTCAAAGGGCTTTTAAACTAAAAGGGTGATTTGTATGTTGGCCTGTACTTCCTGCTTCCGTTTTATACATAGCTGGGGGCCATTTTTAGGGACAAAGAAAGCACATGGTCGGGGGAGGGGCATGTTTTTTTGTACTCTTATACAATAGGTTAATCTGTTTAGATGTGGTTATCTAGTGTAGCACTGTACTAGTTTTACAGGATCCTAATAGACTGTTGCTTTGTGTTCCTTGTTTTAAGGGTAACTTGAATATCATACATGATAGTTATTTAGTGATTTGTCACTGGTAATTAATAGCATTGCTTTTCTAGGTAATGGATGGTTGTATTGCATACATGATAGTTATTAGACACAGACTGTAAAGCATATTGAAAGTCTCCTGTTGTACATGTGTTGTTAGATTGTGAGTGTACCCTTAGTTGTGTGAGCTGTAACTCTACAATATATATTTTCAGTGCTTCACTAGTGAGAGGGCATACACACTTGTGCGAGATACCCCCAGTGTAGCCTGTATGTGTTAGTGGTACAATAAGGCTTACTGCAAACACTGCACACACTGGCTATAACACTGCACACACTGATCTTTCACATTGATCACTGGTTTCTCATAGGAAACCAGTGATCAATGATTCTGCCGCTTGACTGCTATTGCCTGGATCTCAGGCACGGAGCAGTCATTCGACGATCGGACAGCATGGAGGCAGGTAGGGATCCTCCGACTGTCATGTAAGCTGTTCGGGATGCCGCGATTTTGCCGCGGCGATCGCGAGCAGCTCCCTGAGCTAACCGGCATTAGTTTACTTTCACTTTAGATGCAGCATTCAACTTTGAACGCCGCGTCTAAAAGGTTAATAGCGTGCGGTACCGCGATTACTGCCGCGCGCTATTAGCCACGGGTCCTGGCCATTGCTAGGTGCCAGGCCCGACCCGCTATGACGAGGGGCCACGCCGTGGCCCCACGTTATAGAATGGGAGCTGACCCATGGCATACATGTATGCCATGGATCGGGAAGGGGTTAAAGGTGTACTCCACCCCTAGAAATCTTATCCCCTATTAACGCATGCCTACACTCACTTCCTACACAGAAGGTAAATGGGACATCTTTAAATCAACTCTAAATAACTATACATCTAAATATATTAAAGGGGAACAAATATAAACGATTAAAACTAAATCCTACATGGCTGACACATGATGTTAAAAGAGCAATGAACAACAAAAAAATTGCCTTCAAAAAATACAAATCTGATGGGTCAGCGATAACATTTAAACAGTACAAAGAGCTTAATAAAATCTGTAAGTGCTTGCTTTGGCAGCACATATACTAAAATTGGAACGATACAGAGAAGATTAGCATGGCCCCTGCGCAAGGATGACACGCAAATTCGTGAAGCGTTCCATATTTTTTCGTGGACATTATAGAAATGAACCTACAACTTGAGCTCTAAGAGGACATTTTATTGGATCATAAGTATGCTGAGATTATCTGCTTAGATGAGGGGTATTCGAGGTATTCGACAGGAGAAGAGTAGTTTCCCTGTTTACAGTTACCATTAGGGTATAGATTATCCAAAATGTTTCTTTAGTCAAACAGGAGTTACTATTAGAATTACAATAAGTATTTAAGGCCAAAAAATATATAATTACAAATGTTTTTCTAGTAAATAACCGCTTAATTTATGATACCCAATATCTGGCTTAACCATGCAGAATTTAGTTACATAATCAGGTTATCTGTTTATTTGGTCAGATGTTGGGAAAGTTTAACATAAGGGGTGGAGGGTGACGAGAGGTGAAGACGAAGTAGACAGTTCTAAGTCTTGCTTTGGATTGCCCACCCACTGTTCCCCATAAGTTGAGGTGGTAATGTGTTCCCTTGAGCTTTTTCAGCTGAAGGTGGTAATTTCCTCTACCAGTAACTTAAGACTAAAGGGTTTAATCCTTGGATTTACAGAATTGTATCTAATGTTAGTCATCTATATGTTTACTATTTATGATTTGTATTCTTCCCTATTAATCTTTTCTTCTTTTCTACTAGTACAACATGCCTGTGCGACCCGACCTCCTCCATCAGATCGTCTCAGTGAAAGGCGTGACGATTCCAGTCTACTTAGGGAGATCCGTTCTGGAACTTTACCTCTAGCAACAATGATCATCAGGGGTAGGAAACTGAACATTATTATGAATTCCCCTGATTCATATTCACCATGACGCGTTTTTTAACACTCAATGTAAAGGGCTTAAATACAGATGTGAAAAGAAGTCTTTGTTTAAAAGATCTAAAATCTAAAAAAATAGATATAGCCCTTATCCAAGAAACGCATCATGATGAATCGTGTTCTTTTAAATTTGCATCTAGATACTATCCCACAGTATTTTCTGCTACACAGGATAAAAAAAAGGGGTGGAGTGGCTGTGTTGATATCCCGCACATGTCCTTTTCAGCTTTCAAACACAATGTTAGATCCTAATGGGAGATGGGTTATAGTCTTGGGTACACTGACAGGAGTCCCTCTCACAATATGTAACACGTATGCACCCAATTCATCCCAGATAACATTCCTGAATAATATCTTTTCCAAACTGGAAACGTTACTTCCAACAACATTGATAATTGGAGGGGACTTTAACATCCCATTCTCGAGTACAACCAATAGACATTCAGTACTACATAACACACCTTCCTCAGCAGTAATACGACTTTCCACTGCCTTCCGGAAACTTGTGAGAAAATACCATTTTTTTGACCTCTATAGGATAAGTAATCCCAATAGCAGAGAGTTTACATTCTTATCACATCCTCACTCCACCCACTCTAGAATAGACACCTTCTTTGGGAATCTTTTAGGCCTCAAATTAGTTGACAATGTTAAAATACTCCCTATAACATGGTCAGACCATGCTCCAGTGATAATGGAATTAAAATCAACTACAACGCCTAGAAAAACCTGCCATTGGAGACTGAATGAATTGTTAATAAAGAAATTAGAATATAGAGATTCCATTGGAGGGTGTCTTAAAGATTACTTTGAAAGGAATGAGGGTAGTGTTACAAACAGTCATACCCTATGGGAGGCACATAAGGCGGTCATAAGGGGACACTGTATTTTGCTGTCTTCTCGGCTGAAAAAGAATTCTGCGTCTCTTACGAATGAGCTAAAAAAGAAACTAAAAAAACTGGAGGATGGAATGGTCTTATACCCCTCCTTGAGAAGGTTAAAACAGATTGTGCTCATACGAAATCAGTTGAAGGACGGTGAAATCGCCCAGGTGGAGAAAATGCTAACTTAAACTAGACATACATATTACAGTAAAGCGAATAAACCTCATACCCTATTGGCCGCACAGCTAAACTCACAAAAGACACAATCAAATCCTTTTGCTATAAAAAATTCCCAGGGACAATTGCACTATGATCCAACACAAATTGCCAATATTTTTCAGGAATATTATTCTAATTTATACAATTTACCTTCCCAACTACCCTCAGATCACACCACCAGAGATTCTATATTAAAAAAGTACCTTGATTCCTGTAAGCTCCCTAAAATGACTATATCGGATTTGACCAATCTAAACAGAGAATTTTCTCAGGAAGAAATAATAGATACTATTAAAGAACTACCAAATGGCAAGTCTCCTGGCCCAGATGGCCTTCCATACTCTAAAATACATTATAAAACTTTTTCTGAAATCTTACTTCCACATATGATCTCCCTTTTCAACTCCTTCTTAGGTGAAACTCCCATTCCGTCAAATATGTTAGAATCTTACATCACAGTCATTCCGAAATCCGGTAAGGATCCTTCGGAATGTGCTAGTTATAGACCAATTTCACTATTGAATTCGGACTTGAAGTTATTTACAAAAATACTGGCCAACAGACTTAGCTTAATTCTTCTGAAATTAATAGATAAAGACCAAGTAGGTTTCACCTTAAATAGACAAGCTGGAGATAACACTAGACGCACGGTCGATCTCATTGAGGTAATAAATAGGACTAAGTCCTCTGGACTTGTGTTAAGTTTAGACGCGGAAAAAGCGTTTGATCGCTTAAGTTGGCCTTTTATGGAATCTACCTTGCGAGCTTTTGGAGTCTCGGGACCGTTTATGACAGCGATCTCACACCTATACTCACCCCCAACGGCACGAGTTAGACTCCCTCACGCCACATCTCAAAAAATAAAAATTCATAATGGGACAAGACAGGGATGTCCTCTGTCCCCATTATTATTTGTGCTATGTATAGAACCATTAGCGGTCCTTGTCCGCGCAAATCCTGATGTTAAGGGGATAGTGGTAAAACATAGAGATTATAAGATAGCGCTATTTGCTGATGACGTATTGCTAACCATCTCTACTCCCCTGACCTCACTACCTTCCCTCCACTCCATTATCCACACTTATAGCCGTATGTCAGGATATAAGATAAATGAAGGTAAAACAGAAGCCTTACCCATTAACATACCTGACACCCAACTTTCTCTTCTTAAACTAAATTATCCGTATAGATGGCAGGATAACGCTATTACCTATTTAGGTGTACGCATTACCTCTAAATACTCTGCCCTTTACAAACATAATTTTCCTCAATTCTTTAAAGACATCAAATCCCAGATGGAAAAATGGTCTGGTCTCCCGATATCCCTTATTGGCAGGATTGCAGCAGTCAAAATGTCAGTATTGCCCAGATTCCTTTATTTATTAGAAACTTTGCCAGTATTAATACCTAGGGGAGCATTAAGGGGCTTTCAATCATCCATCCTCAGGTTTGTTTGGAGGGGGGGGACGCCACAGGGTGGCGTTGTCTGTCTTGACGGCCAAAAAGAAACGTCTTTGACTATTATTATTCAGTTCACCTTAAAAATATTCCATCATGGTCACAATTTCGGGCATATAATAAATGGACGGACATAGAGAAGCTGTGGTCGGCCCCAGTCCATTTATGTGCTTTGATATGGGACTCAAACTATCAGGTCAATCTAAAACACTTACATGGCCCGATGAGAACCACATTAAAAATATGGGAAACTGTCAGGACTAAATATTAATTAATGTCCCCCAACTCCCTTCTAACTCCCTTTATTTTTAATCCCTCTATTCCTGATAGTAATGATGTAGATATCATTTCCCCCTGGGTAGAGGCTGGGTTGAATATCTCTCTGCAATGACAGATAACAGGCTTTCTCATTTCTACGAAACTTGGAAGGAATGGGATGATTATATAGAAGACGATAACCAACACTGAATGGAGGAGAGTCGGAAGAGGTCGCATAGGCATGGATGTATTCTATATTTCATATCTTGGTCAAACAGGTACTTTATTTTTATTATTTTTATCTTTTATTTATTTTTTCTTTCTTTTCCTTCTTCTTTTCATTTTCTTTATTCCGTTTCTGGAATCTAACCAAAATAATATAGATTGCTATGTTCCTACCTAATACACACTCACGGATTTGAATGTATTGTAGATAATTTATAAATCTGCAACTCAATTCCTATAGAAACATGGCAATTGCTTCAAGCTACCTAGTTGTAGGGTTCTTGTTACAATATTGCATATACGCTTTGACAATGAACTCTATTCTTGCTGCTGCAAGATTTTTCTTTCTTTGTTATTTTTATTTTTCTATTTTACTGAATTGAAAATTGTATTGATAAAAGGATAAATAAACAGTTAAATAAAAAAATAAAAAAAATTTGTAAAAATGTAATAAAAACAGCAAAAATTCTAAACGAGAGACAGGTGGCCAAAGAAAGCAAAACTAATCCTAAATATTTTTTTAGATATATAAATGCAAAAAAACCAAGGACAGATCATGTAGGACCCCTTAATAATGATAATGGGGTGGTTGTCACAGGCGATCAAGAGAAAGCGGAGCTACTGAATGGGTTCTTTAGTTCTGTATACACTATGGAAAAAGGAGCTGACATTGGCCAGGTCAGTGCTGGTAACACATCATGTAATGTACTGAACTGGCTTAATGTAGAGATGGTACAAGGTAAGTTAAGTGATATAAATGTAAGCAAATCTCCAGGGCCAGATGGACTACACCCAAGAGTTCTTAGAGAGGTAAGTTCAGTAATATCTGTACCCCTGTTCATGATATTTAGAGATTCTCTGGTGTCTGGTATTGTGCCAAGGGACTGGCGCAAGGCGAATGTGGTGCCAATCTTCAAAAAGGGCTCTAGGTCTTCCCCAGGAAACTATAGACCGGTAAGTTTAACGTGCATTGTGGGTAAATTGTTTGAAGGACTTATAAGGGATTACATACAGGAATACATAGGGGATAATAGTATTATAAGTGATAGCCAGTATGGGTTTACTAAGGATAGAAGTTGTCAAACCAATCTAATTTGCTTTTATGAAGAGGTGAGTAGAAGCCTTGACAGAGGAATGGCTGTGGATATAGTGTTTCTGGATTTTGCTAAAGCGTTTGATACTGTTCCTCATAGACGTCTGACAGGTAAGTTAAGGTCTTTGGGTTTGGAAATTTTAGTTTGTAACTGGATTGAACACTGGCTCATGGATCGTACCCAGAGAGTGGTGGTCAATGATTCGTACTCTGATTGGTCCCCGGTTATTAGTGGTGTACCCCAAGGTTCAGTACTGGGCCCGCTGTTGTTTAATTTATTTATCAATGATATAGAGGATGGTATTAACAACTCTGTTTCTATCTTTGCAGATGACACCAAGCTTTGTAGCACGGTACAGTCTATAGAGGATGTGCATAAGTTACAAGATGACTTGGATAGACTAAGTGTCTGGGCATCCACTTGGCAAATGAGGTTCAATGTGGATAAATGTAAAGTTATGCATCTGGGTACTAATAACCTGCATGCATCGTATGTCTTAGGGGGGATTAAACTGTCAGAGTCACTGGTAGAGAAGGATCTGGGTGTACTTGTAGATCACAGACTACAGAATAGCATGCAATGTCAGGCTGCTGCTTCCAAAGCCGGCAGGATATTGTCATGTATCAAAAGAGGTATGGACTCAAGGGACAGAGACATAATACTCCCCCTTCATAAAGCATTGGTACGGCCTCACCTGGAATATGCTGTTCAGTTTTGGGCACCTGTCCATAAAAGGGACACTGCAGAGCTGTAAAGGGTGCAGAGACGCGCGACTAAACTAATATGGGTGTTACGCCGAGCGCTCCGGGTCCCTGCTCCTCCCCGGAGCGCTCACGGCGTCTCTCTCCCTGCAGCGCCCCGGTCAGACCCGCTGACCGGGAGCGCTGCACTGACATTGCCGGCGGGGATGCGATTCGCACAGCGGGACGCGCCCGCTCGCGAATCGCATCCCAAGTCACTTACCCGTCCCGGTCCCCGGCTGTCATGTGCTGGCGCGCGCGGCTCCGCTCTCTAGGGCGCGCGCGCGCCAGCTCTCTGAGACTTAAAGGGCCAGTGCACCAATGATTGGTGCCTGGCCCAATTAGCTTAATTGACTTCCACCTGCTCCCTGGCTATATCACATCACTTCCCCTGCACTCCCTTGCCGGATCTTGTTGCCTTGTGCCAGTGAAAGCGTTTAGTGTTGTCCAAGCCTGTGTTACCTGATCTCCTGCTATCCATATTGACTACGAACCTTGCCGCCTGCCCCTACCTTCTGCTACGTCTGACCTTGCCTCTGCCTAGTCCTTCTGTCCCACGCCTTCTCAGCAGTCAGCGAGGTTGAGCCGTTGCTAGTGGATACGACCTGGTTGCTACTGCCGCAGCAAGACCATCCCGCTTTGCGGCGGGCTCTGGTGAACACCAGTAGCCTCTTAGAACCGGTCCACCAGCACGGTCCACGCCAATCCCTCGCTGACACAGTGGATCCACAACCTGTAAGCCAAATCGTGACAATGGGGCATGGAACATCATAGCTATGAGGAGCGATTAAAGGAGTTACAATTGTTTAGTCTTGAGAAGAGACGTTTAAGGGGGGATATGATAAACGTATATAAGTATATTAATGGCCCATACAAAAAAATATGGAGAAAAACTGTTCCAGGTTAAACCCCCCCAAAGGACGAGGGGGCACTCCCTCTGTCTGGAGAAGAAAAAGTTTAGTCTCAAGGGGCGACACGCCTTCTTTACCGTGAGGACTGTGAATTTATGGAACGGTCTACCTCAGGAACTGGTCACAGCAGGAACAATTAACAGCTTTAAAACAGGATTAGATACATTCATGGAACAAAATAACATTAATGCTTATGAAGAAATATAAAATCCCATCCCTTCCCCAATATCGCGCCACACCCCTACCCCTTAATTCCCTGGTTGAACTTGATGGACATATGTCTTTTTTCGACCGTACTAACTATGTAACTATGTAACTATGTAATTCCTAAAAGGGTTATTTAATTTTTCATTTTCACGGACCACTGTTCCAAAAATCTGTCAGACACCTGTGGGGCGTAAATGCTCACTGCTCCCCTTATTACATTCCGTGAGGGGTTTAGTTTCCAAAATGGAGTCACATGTGGGGAGGGGGGTCCATTGTTCTGGCACTATGGGGGCTTTGTAGACACACGAGGCCTTCAATTCCGTACAAATTTTCTCTCCAAAATCCCAATGGCGCTCCCTTCCTTCAGAGCAGTGTAGTACGCCCGCAGAGCACTTTACATCCACAGATGGGGCATGCTCTTACTCAGAAGAAATGGGGTTACAAATTTTGGGGGGCTTTTTTTTCCCATTTTCCCTTGTGGGAATGAAAAATTTAGGGTAACACCAGCATTTTAGTTAAAAATATATATTTTTTCATTTTCTTATCCAACTTATATGTTTACTATTTATGATTTGTATTCTTCCCTATTAATCTTTTCTTCTTTTCTACTAGTACAACATGCCTGTGCGACCCGACCTCCTCCATCAGATCGTCTCAGTGAAAGGCGTGACGATTCCAGTCTACTTAGGGAGATCCGTTCTGGAACTTTACCTCTAGCAACAATGATCATCAGGGGTAGGAAACTGAACATTATTATGAATTCCCCTGATTCATATTCACCATGACGCGTTTTTTAACACTCAATGTAAAGGGCTTAAATACAGATGTGAAAAGAAGTCTTTGTTTAAAAGATCTAAAATCTAAAAAAATAGATATAGCCCTTATCCAAGAAACGCATCATGATGAATCGTGTTCTTTTAAATTTGCATCTAGATACTATCCCACAGTATTTTCTGCTACACAGGATAAAAAAAAGGGGTGGAGTGGCTGTGTTGATATCCCGCACATGTCCTTTTCAGCTTTCAAACACAATGTTAGATCCTAATGGGAGATGGGTTATAGTCTTGGGTACACTGACAGGAGTCCCTCTCACAATATGTAACACGTATGCACCCAATTCATCCCAGATAACATTCCTGAATAATATCTTTTCCAAACTGGAAACGTTACTTCCAACAACATTGATAATTGGAGGGGACTTTAACATCCCATTCTCGAGTACAACCAATAGACATTCAGTACTACATAACACACCTTCCTCAGCAGTAATACGACTTTCCACTGCCTTCCGGAAACTTGTGAGAAAATACCATTTTTTTGACCTCTATAGGATAAGTAATCCCAATAGCAGAGAGTTTACATTCTTATCACATCCTCACTCCACCCACTCTAGAATAGACACCTTCTTTGGGAATCTTTTAGGCCTCAAATTAGTTGACAATGTTAAAATACTCCCTATAACATGGTCAGACCATGCTCCAGTGATAATGGAATTAAAATCAACTACAACGCCTAGAAAAACCTGCCATTGGAGACTGAATGAATTGTTAATAAAGAAATTAGAATATAGAGATTCCATTGGAGGGTGTCTTAAAGATTACTTTGAAAGGAATGAGGGTAGTGTTACAAACAGTCATACCCTATGGGAGGCACATAAGGCGGTCATAAGGGGACACTGTATTTTGCTGTCTTCTCGGCTGAAAAAGAATTCTGCGTCTCTTACGAATGAGCTAAAAAAGAAACTAAAAAAACTGGAGGATGGAATGTTCTTATACCCCTCCTTGAGAAGGTTAAAACAGATTGTGCTCATACGAAATCAGTTGAAGGACGGTGAAATCGCCCAGGTGGAGAAAATGCTAACTTAAACTAGACATACATATTACAGTAAAGCGAATAAACCTCATACCCTATTGGCCGCACAGCTAAACTCACAAAAGACACAATCAAATCCTTTTGCTATAAAAAATTCCCAGGGACAATTGCACTATGATCCAACACAAATTGCCAATATTTTTCAGGAATATTATTCTAATTTATACAATTTACCTTCCCAACTACCCTCAGATCACACCACCAGAGATTCTATATTAAAAAAGTACCTTGATTCCTGTAAGCTCCCTAAAATGACTATATCGGATTTGACCAATCTAAACAGAGAATTTTCTCAGGAAGAAATAATAGATACTATTAAAGAACTACCAAATGGCAAGTCTCCTGGCCCAGATGTCCTTCCATACTCTAAAATACATTATAAAACTTTTTCTGAAATCTTACTTCCACATATGATCTCCCTTTTCAACTCCTTCTTAGGTGAAACTCCCATTCCGTCAAATATGTTAGAATCTTACATCACAGTCATTCCGAAATCCGGTAAGGATCCTTCGGAATGTGCTAGTTATAGACCAATTTCACTATTGAATTCGGACTTGAAGTTATTTACAAAAATACTGGCCAACAGACTTAGCTTAATTCTTCTGAAATTAATAGATAAAGACCAAGTAGGTTTCACCTTAAATAGACAAGCTGGAGATAACACTAGACGCACGGTCGATCTCATTGAGGTAATAAATAGGACTAAGTCCTCTGGACTTGTGTTAAGTTTAGACGCGGAAAAAGCGTTTGATCGCTTAAGTTGGCCTTTTATGGAATCTACCTTGCGAGCTTTTGGAGTCTCGGGACCGTTTATGACAGCGATCTCACACCTATACTCACCCCCAACGGCACGAGTTAGACTCCCTCACGCCACATCTCAAAAAATAAAAATTCATAATGGGACAAGACAGGGATGTCCTCTGTCCCCATTATTATTTGTGCTATGTATAGAACCATTAGCGGTCCTTGTCCGCGCAAATCCTGATGTTAAGGGGATAGTGGTAAAACATAGAGATTATAAGATAGCGCTATTTGCTGATGACGTATTGCTAACCATCTCTACTCCCCTGACCTCACTACCTTCCCTCCACTCCATTATCCACACTTATAGCCGTATGTCAGGATATAAGATAAATGAAGGTAAAACAGAAGCCTTACCCATTAACATACCTGACACCCAACTTTCTCTTCTTAAACTAAATTATCCGTATAGATGGCAGGATAACGCTATTACCTATTTAGGTGTACGCATTACCTCTAAATACTCTGCCCTTTACAAACATAATTTTCCTCAATTCTTTAAAGACATCAAATCCCAGATGGAAAAATGGTCTGGTCTCCCGATATCCCTTATTGGCAGGATTGCAGCAGTCAAAATGTCAGTATTGCCCAGATTCCTTTATTTATTAGAAACTTTGCCAGTATTAATACCTAGGGGAGCATTAAGGGGCTTTCAATCATCCATCCTCAGGTTTGTTTGGAGGGGGGGGGACGCCACAGGGTGGCGTTGTCTGTCTTGACGGCCAAAAAGAAACGTCTTTGACTATTATTATTCAGTTCACCTTAAAAATATTCCATCATGGTCACAATTTCGGGCATATAATAAATGGACGGACATAGAGAAGCTGTGGTCGGCCCCAGTCCATTTATGTGCTTTGATATGGGACTCAAACTATCAGGTCAATCTAAAACACTTACATGGCCCGATGAGAACCACATTAAAAATATGGGAAACTGTCAGGACTAAATATTAATTAATGTCCCCCAACTCCCTTCTAACTCCCTTTATTTTTAATCCCTCTATTCCTGATAGTAATGATGTAGATATCATTTCCCCCTGGGTAGAGGCTGGGTTGAATATCTCTCTGCAATGACAGATAACAGGCTTTCTCATTTCTACGAAACTTGGAAGGAATGGGATGATTATATAGAAGACGATAACCAACACTGAATGGAGGAGAGTCGGAAGAGGTCGCATAGGCATGGATGTATTCTATATTTCATATCTTGGTCAAACAGGTACTTTATTTTTATTATTTTTATCTTTTATTTATTTTTTCTTTCTTTTCCTTCTTCTTTTCATTTTCTTTATTCCGTTTCTGGAATCTAACCAAAATAATATAGATTGCTATGTTCCTACCTAATACACACTCACGGATTTGAATGTATTGTAGATAATTTATAAATCTGCAACTCAATTCCTATAGAAACATGGCAATTGCTTCAAGCTACCTAGTTGTAGGGTTCTTGTTACAATATTGCATATACGCTTTGACAATGAACTCTATTCTTGCTGCTGCAAGATTTTTCTTTCTTTGTTATTTTTATTTTTCTATTTTACTGAATTGAAAATTGTATTGATAAAAGGATAAATAAACAGTTAAATAAAAAAATAAAAAAAATTTGTAAAAATGTAATAAAAACAGCAAAAATTCTAAACGAGAGACAGGTGGCCAAAGAAAGCAAAACTAATCCTAAATATTTTTTTAGATATATAAATGCAAAAAAACCAAGGACAGATCATGTAGGACCCCTTAATAATGATAATGGGGTGGTTGTCACAGGCGATCAAGAGAAAGCGGAGCTACTGAATGGGTTCTTTAGTTCTGTATACACTATGGAAAAAGGAGCTGACATTGGCCAGGTCAGTGCTGGTAACACATCATGTAATGTACTGAACTGGCTTAATGTAGAGATGGTACAAGGTAAGTTAAGTGATATAAATGTAAGCAAATCTCCAGGGCCAGATGGACTACACCCAAGAGTTCTTAGAGAGGTAAGTTCAGTAATATCTGTACCCCTGTTCATGATATTTAGAGATTCTCTGGTGTCTGGTATTGTGCCAAGGGACTGGCGCAAGGCGAATGTGGTGCCAATCTTCAAAAAGGGCTCTAGGTCTTCCCCAGGAAACTATAGACCGGTAAGTTTAACGTGCATTGTGGGTAAATTGTTTGAAGGACTTATAAGGGATTACATACAGGAATACATAGGGGATAATAGTATTATAAGTGATAGCCAGTATGGGTTTACTAAGGATAGAAGTTGTCAAACCAATCTAATTTGCTTTTATGAAGAGGTGAGTAGAAGCCTTGACAGAGGAATGGCTGTGGATATAGTGTTTCTGGATTTTGCTAAAGCGTTTGATACTGTTCCTCATAGACGTCTGACAGGTAAGTTAAGGTCTTTGGGTTTGGAAATTTTAGTTTGTAACTGGATTGAACACTGGCTCATGGATCGTACCCAGAGAGTGGTGGTCAATGATTCGTACTCTGATTGGTCCCCGGTTATTAGTGGTGTACCCCAAGGTTCAGTACTGGGCCCGCTGTTGTTTAATTTATTTATCAATGATATAGAGGATGGTATTAACAACTCTGTTTCTATCTTTGCAGATGACACCAAGCTTTGTAGCACGGTACAGTCTATAGAGGATGTGCATAAGTTACAAGATGACTTGGATAGACTAAGTGTCTGGGCATCCACTTGGCAAATGAGGTTCAATGTGGATAAATGTAAAGTTATGCATCTGGGTACTAATAACCTGCATGCATCGTATGTCTTAGGGGGGATTAAACTGTCAGAGTCACTGGTAGAGAAGGATCTGGGTGTACTTGTAGATCACAGACTACAGAATAGCATGCAATGTCAGGCTGCTGCTTCCAAAGCCGGCAGGATATTGTCATGTATCAAAAGAGGTATGGACTCAAGGGACAGAGACATAATACTCCCCCTTCATAAAGCATTGGTACGGCCTCACCTGGAATATGCTGTTCAGTTTTGGGCACCTGTCCATAAAAGGGACACTGCAGAGCTGTAAAGGGTGCAGAGACGCGCGACTAAACTAATATGGGTGTTACGCCGAGCGCTCCGGGTCCCTGCTCCTCCCCGGAGCGCTCACGGCGTCTCTCTCCCTGCAGCGCCCCGGTCAGACCCGCTGACCGGGAGCGCTGCACTGACATTGCCGGCGGGGATGCGATTCGCACAGCGGGACGCGCCCGCTCGCGAATCGCATCCCAAGTCACTTACCCGTCCCGGTCCCCGGCTGTCATGTGCTGGCGCGCGCGGCTCCGCTCTCTAGGGCGCGCGCGCGCCAGCTCTCTGAGACTTAAAGGGCCAGTGCACCAATGATTGGTGCCTGGCCCAATTAGCTTAATTGACTTCCACCTGCTCCCTGGCTATATCACATCACTTCCCCTGCACTCCCTTGCCGGATCTTGTTGCCTTGTGCCAGTGAAAGCGTTTAGTGTTGTCCAAGCCTGTGTTACCTGATCTCCTGCTATCCATATTGACTACGAACCTTGCCGCCTGCCCCTACCTTCTGCTACGTCTGACCTTGCCTCTGCCTAGTCCTTCTGTCCCACGCCTTCTCAGCAGTCAGCGAGGTTGAGCCGTTGCTAGTGGATACGACCTGGTTGCTACTGCCGCAGCAAGACCATCCCGCTTTGCGGCGGGCTCTGGTGAACACCAGTAGCCTCTTAGAACCGGTCCACCAGCACGGTCCACGCCAATCCCTCGCTGACACAGTGGATCCACAACCTGTAAGCCAAATCGTGACAATGGGGCATGGAACATCATAGCTATGAGGAGCGATTAAAGGAGTTACAATTGTTTAGTCTTGAGAAGAGACGTTTAAGGGGGGATATGATAAACGTATATAAGTATATTAATGGCCCATACAAAAAAATATGGAGAAAAACTGTTCCAGGTTAAACCCCCCCAAAGGACGAGGGGGCACTCCCTCTGTCTGGAGAAGAAAAAGTTTAGTCTCAAGGGGCGACACGCCTTCTTTACCGTGAGGACTGTGAATTTATGGAACGGTCTACCTCAGGAACTGGTCACAGCAGGAACAATTAACAGCTTTAAAACAGGATTAGATACATTCATGGAACAAAATAACATTAATGCTTATGAAGAAATATAAAATCCCATCCCTTCCCCAATATCGCGCCACACCCCTACCCCTTAATTCCCTGGTTGAACTTGATGGACATATGTCTTTTTTCGACCGTACTAACTATGTAACTATGTAACTATGTAATTCCTAAAAGGGTTATTTAATTTTTCATTTTCACGGACCACTGTTCCAAAAATCTGTCAGACACCTGTGGGGCGTAAATGCTCACTGCTCCCCTTATTACATTCCGTGAGGGGTTTAGTTTCCAAAATGGAGTCACATGTGGGGAGGGGGGTCCATTGTTCTGGCACTATGGGGGCTTTGTAGACACACGAGGCCTTCAATTCCGTACAAATTTTCTCTCCAAAATCCCAATGGCGCTCCCTTCCTTCAGAGCAGTGTAGTACGCCCGCAGAGCACTTTACATCCACAGATGGGGCATGCTCTTACTCAGAAGAAATGGGGTTACAAATTTTGGGGGGCTTTTTTTTCCCATTTTCCCTTGTGGGAATGAAAAATTTAGGGTAACACCAGCATTTTAGTTAAAAATATATATTTTTTCATTTTCTTATCCAACTTATATGTTTACTATTTATGATTTGTATTCTTCCCTATTAATCTTTTCTTCTTTTCTACTAGTACAACATGCCTGTGCGTCCCGACCTCCTCCATCAGATCGTCTCAGTGAAAGGCGTGACGATTCCAGTCTACTTAGGGAGATCCGTTCTGGAACTTTACCTCTAGCAACAATGATCATCAGGGGTAGGAAACTGAACATTATTATGAATTCCCCTGATTCATATTCACCATGACGCGTTTTTTAACACTCAATGTAAAGGGCTTAAATACAGATGTGAAAAGAAGTCTTTGTTTAAAAGATCTAAAATCTAAAAAAATAGATATAGCCCTTATCCAAGAAACGCATCATGATGAATCGTGTTCTTTTAAATTTGCATCTAGATACTATCCCACAGTATTTTCTGCTACACAGGATAAAAAAAAGGGGTGGAGTGGCTGTGTTGATATCCCGCACATGTCCTTTTCAGCTTTCAAACACAATGTTAGATCCTAATGGGAGATGGGTTATAGTCTTGGGTACACTGACAGGAGTCCCTCTCACAATATGTAACACGTATGCACCCAATTCATCCCAGATAACATTCCTGAATAATATCTTTTCCAAACTGGAAACGTTACTTCCAACAACATTGATAATTGGAGGGGACTTTAACATCCCATTCTCGAGTACAACCAATAGACATTCAGTACTACATAACACACCTTCCTCAGCAGTAATACGACTTTCCACTGCCTTCCGGAAACTTGTGAGAAAATACCATTTTTTTGACCTCTATAGGATAAGTAATCCCAATAGCAGAGAGTTTACATTCTTATCACATCCTCACTCCACCCACTCTAGAATAGACACCTTCTTTGGGAATCTTTTAGGCCTCAAATTAGTTGACAATGTTAAAATACTCCCTATAACATGGTCAGACCATGCTCCAGTGATAATGGAATTAAAATCAACTACAACGCCTAGAAAAACCTGCCATTGGAGACTGAATGAATTGTTAATAAAGAAATTAGAATATAGAGATTCCATTGGAGGGTGTCTTAAAGATTACTTTGAAAGGAATGAGGGTAGTGTTACAAACAGTCATACCCTATGGGAGGCACATAAGGCGGTCATAAGGGGACACTGTATTTTGCTGTCTTCTCGGCTGAAAAAGAATTCTGCGTCTCTTACGAATGAGCTAAAAAAGAAACTAAAAAAACTGGAGGATGGAATGTTCTTATACCCCTCCTTGAGAAGGTTAAAACAGATTGTGCTCATACGAAATCAGTTGAAGGACGGTGAAATCGCCCAGGTGGAGAAAATGCTAACTTAAACTAGACATACATATTACAGTAAAGCGAATAAACCTCATACCCTATTGGCCGCACAGCTAAACTCACAAAAGACACAATCAAATCCTTTTGCTATAAAAAATTCCCAGGGACAATTGCACTATGATCCAACACAAATTGCCAATATTTTTCAGGAATATTATTCTAATTTATACAATTTACCTTCCCAACTACCCTCAGATCACACCACCAGAGATTCTATATTAAAAAAGTACCTTGATTCCTGTAAGCTCCCTAAAATGACTATATCGGATTTGACCAATCTAAACAGAGAATTTTCTCAGGAAGAAATAATAGATACTATTAAAGAACTACCAAATGGCAAGTCTCCTGGCCCAGATGTCCTTCCATACTCTAAAATACATTATAAAACTTTTTCTGAAATCTTACTTCCACATATGATCTCCCTTTTCAACTCCTTCTTAGGTGAAACTCCCATTCCGTCAAATATGTTAGAATCTTACATCACAGTCATTCCGAAATCCGGTAAGGATCCTTCGGAATGTGCTAGTTATAGACCAATTTCACTATTGAATTCGGACTTGAAGTTATTTACAAAAATACTGGCCAACAGACTTAGCTTAATTCTTCTGAAATTAATAGATAAAGACCAAGTAGGTTTCACCTTAAATAGACAAGCTGGAGATAACACTAGACGCACGGTCGATCTCATTGAGGTAATAAATAGGACTAAGTCCTCTGGACTTGTGTTAAGTTTAGACGCGGAAAAAGCGTTTGATCGCTTAAGTTGGCCTTTTATGGAATCTACCTTGCGAGCTTTTGGAGTCTCGGGACCGTTTATGACAGCGATCTCACACCTATACTCACCCCCAACGGCACGAGTTAGACTCCCTCACGCCACATCTCAAAAAATAAAAATTCATAATGGGACAAGACAGGGATGTCCTCTGTCCCCATTATTATTTGTGCTATGTATAGAACCATTAGCGGTCCTTGTCCGCGCAAATCCTGATGTTAAGGGGATAGTGGTAAAACATAGAGATTATAAGATAGCGCTATTTGCTGATGACGTATTGCTAACCATCTCTACTCCCCTGACCTCACTACCTTCCCTCCACTCCATTATCCACACTTATAGCCGTATGTCAGGATATAAGATAAATGAAGGTAAAACAGAAGCCTTACCCATTAACATACCTGACACCCAACTTTCTCTTCTTAAACTAAATTATCCGTATAGATGGCAGGATAACGCTATTACCTATTTAGGTGTACGCATTACCTCTAAATACTCTGCCCTTTACAAACATAATTTTCCTCAATTCTTTAAAGACATCAAATCCCAGATGGAAAAATGGTCTGGTCTCCCGATATCCCTTATTGGCAGGATTGCAGCAGTCAAAATGTCAGTATTGCCCAGATTCCTTTATTTATTAGAAACTTTGCCAGTATTAATACCTAGGGGAGCATTAAGGGGCTTTCAATCATCCATCCTCAGGTTTGTTTGGAGGGGGGGGACGCCACAGGGTGGCGTTGTCTGTCTTGACGGCCAAAAAGAAACGTCTTTGACTATTATTATTCAGTTCACCTTAAAAATATTCCATCATGGTCACAATTTCGGGCATATAATAAATGGACGGACATAGAGAAGCTGTGGTCGGCCCCAGTCCATTTATGTGCTTTGATATGGGACTCAAACTATCAGGTCAATCTAAAACACTTACATGGCCCGATGAGAACCACATTAAAAATATGGGAAACTGTCAGGACTAAATATTAATTAATGTCCCCCAACTCCCTTCTAACTCCCTTTATTTTTAATCCCTCTATTCCTGATAGTAATGATGTAGATATCATTTCCCCCTGGGTAGAGGCTGGGTTGAATATCTCTCTGCAATGACAGATAACAGGCTTTCTCATTTCTACGAAACTTGGAAGGAATGGGATGATTATATAGAAGACGATAACCAACACTGAATGGAGGAGAGTCGGAAGAGGTCGCATAGGCATGGATGTATTCTATATTTCATATCTTGGTCAAACAGGTACTTTATTTTTATTATTTTTATCTTTTATTTATTTTTTCTTTCTTTTCCTTCTTCTTTTCATTTTCTTTATTCCGTTTCTGGAATCTAACCAAAATAATATAGATTGCTATGTTCCTACCTAATACACACTCACGGATTTGAATGTATTGTAGATAATTTATAAATCTGCAACTCAATTCCTATAGAAACATGGCAATTGCTTCAAGCTACCTAGTTGTAGGGTTCTTGTTACAATATTGCATATACGCTTTGACAATGAACTCTATTCTTGCTGCTGCAAGATTTTTCTTTCTTTGTTATTTTTTTTTTTTTTTTTTTTTTTACATTAACGTTTTATTAAAAGTACAAAGTCCAAGTAAATTACAAAAACACCATCAATAAACAGGCATCGTAGGAAACGCGGTTGTCGATAGGGTACCTCTTTGTTATTTTTATTTTTCTATTTTACTGAATTGAAAATTGTATTGATAAAAGGATAAATAAACAGTTAAATAAAAAAATAAAAAAAATTTGTAAAAATGTAATAAAAACAGCAAAAATTCTAAACGAGAGACAGGTGGCCAAAGAAAGCAAAACTAATCCTAAATATTTTTTTAGATATATAAATACAAAAAAACCAAGGACAGATCATGTAGGACCCCTTAATAATGATAATGGGGTGGTTGTCACAGGCGATCAAGAGAAAGCGGAGCTACTGAATGGGTTCTTTAGTTCTGTATACACTATGGAAAAAGGAGCTGACATTGGCCAGGTCAGTGCTGGTAACACATCATGTAATGTACTGAACTGGCTTAATGTAGAGATGGTACAAGGTAAGTTAAGTGATATAAATGTAAGCAAATCTCCAGGGCCAGATGGACTACACCCAAGAGTTCTTAGAGAGGTAAGTTCAGTAATATCTGTACCCCTGTTCATGATATTTAGAGATTCTCTGGTGTCTGGTATTGTGCCAAGGGACTGGCGCAAGGCGAATGTGGTGCCAATCTTCAAAAAGGGCTCTAGGTCTTCCCCAGGAAACTATAGACCGGTAAGTTTAACGTGCATTGTGGGTAAATTGTTTGAAGGACTTATAAGGGATTACATACAGGAATACATAGGGGATAATAGTATTATAAGTGATAGCCAGTATGGGTTTACTAAGGATAGAAGTTGTCAAACCAATCTAATTTGCTTTTATGAAGAGGTGAGTAGAAGCCTTGACAGAGGAATGGCTGTGGATATAGTGTTTCTGGATTTTGCTAAAGCGTTTGATACTGTTCCTCATAGACGTCTGACAGGTAAGTTAAGGTCTTTGGGTTTGGAAATTTTAGTTTGTAACTGGATTGAACACTGGCTCATGGATCGTACCCAGAGAGTGGTGGTCAATGATTCGTACTCTGATTGGTCCCCGGTTATTAGTGGTGTACCCCAAGGTTCAGTACTGGGCCCGCTGTTGTTTAATTTATTTATCAATGATATAGAGGATGGTATTAACAACTCTGTTTCTATCTTTGCAGATGACACCAAGCTTTGTAGCACGGTACAGTCTATAGAGGATGTGCATAAGTTACAAGATGACTTGGATAGACTAAGTGTCTGGGCATCCACTTGGCAAATGAGGTTCAATGTGGATAAATGTAAAGTTATGCATCTGGGTACTAATAACCTGCATGCATCGTATGTCTTAGGGGGGATTAAACTGTCAGAGTCACTGGTAGAGAAGGATCTGGGTGTACTTGTAGATCACAGACTACAGAATAGCATGCAATGTCAGGCTGCTGCTTCCAAAGCCGGCAGGATATTGTCATGTATCAAAAGAGGTATGGACTCAAGGGACAGAGACATAATACTCCCCCTTCATAAAGCATTGGTACGGCCTCACCTGGAATATGCTGTTCAGTTTTGGGCACCTGTCCATAAAAGGGACACTGCAGAGCTGTAAAGGGTGCAGAGACGCGCGACTAAACTAATATGGGTGTTACGCCGAGCGCTCCGGGTCCCTGCTCCTCCCCGGAGCGCTCACGGCGTCTCTCTCCCTGCAGCGCCCCGGTCAGACCCGCTGACCGGGAGCGCTGCACTGACATTGCCGGCGGGGATGCGATTCGCACAGCGGGACGCGCCCGCTCGCGAATCGCATCCCAAGTCACTTACCCGTCCCGGTCCCCGGCTGTCATGTGCTGGCGCGCGCGGCTCCGCTCTCTAGGGCGCGCGCGCGCCAGCTCTCTGAGACTTAAAGGGCCAGTGCACCAATGATTGGTGCCTGGCCCAATTAGCTTAATTGACTTCCACCTGCTCCCTGGCTATATCACATCACTTCCCCTGCACTCCCTTGCCGGATCTTGTTGCCTTGTGCCAGTGAAAGCGTTTAGTGTTGTCCAAGCCTGTGTTACCTGATCTCCTGCTATCCATATTGACTACGAACCTTGCCGCCTGCCCCTACCTTCTGCTACGTCTGACCTTGCCTCTGCCTAGTCCTTCTGTCCCACGCCTTCTCAGCAGTCAGCGAGGTTGAGCCGTTGCTAGTGGATACGACCTGGTTGCTACTGCCGCAGCAAGACCATCCCGCTTTGCGGCGGGCTCTGGTGAACACCAGTAGCCTCTTAGAACCGGTCCACCAGCACGGTCCACGC
This sequence comes from Hyla sarda, assembly GCF_029499605.1. Taxonomy (NCBI): domain Eukaryota; kingdom Metazoa; phylum Chordata; class Amphibia; order Anura; family Hylidae; genus Hyla; species Hyla sarda. Next base: position 52,227,344 of record NC_079200.1, read on the forward strand.
CAATCCCTCGCTGACACAGTGGATCCACAACCTGTAAGCCGAATCGTGACAATGGGGCATGGAACATCATAGCTATGAGGAGCGATTAAAGGAGTTACAATTGTTTAGTCTTGAGAAGAGACGTTTAAGGGGGGATATGATAAACGTATATAAGTATATTAATGGCCCATACAAAAAAATATGGAGAAAAACTGTTCCAGGTTAAACCCCCCCAAAGGACGAGGGGGCACTCCCTCTGTCTGGAGAAGAAAAAGTTTAGTCTCAAGGGGCGACACGCCTTCTTTACCGTGAGGACTGTGAATTTATGGAACGGTCTACCTCAGGAACTGGTCACAGCAGGAACAATTAACAGCTTTAAAACAGGATTAGATACATTCATGGAACAAAATAACATTAATGCTTATGAAGAAATATAAAATCCCATCCCTTCCCCAATATCGCGCCACACCCCTACCCCTTAATTCCCTGGTTGAACTTGATGGACATATGTCTTTTTTCGACCGTACTAACTATGTAACTATGTAACTATGTAATTCCTAAAAGGGTTATTTAATTTTTCATTTTCACGGACCACTGTTCCAAAAATCTGTCAGACACCTGTGGGGCGTAAATGCTCACTGCTCCCCTTATTACATTCCGTGAGGGGTTTAGTTTCCAAAATGGAGTCACATGTGGGGAGGGGGGTCCATTGTTCTGGCACTATGGGGGCTTTGTAGACACACGAGGCCTTCAATTCCGTACAAATTTTCTCTCCAAAATCCCAATGGCGCTCCCTTCCTTCAGAGCAGTGTAGTACGCCCGCAGAGCACTTTACATCCACAGATGGGGCATGCTCTTACTCAGAAGAAATGGGGTTACAAATTTTGGGGGGCTTTTTTTTCCCATTTTCCCTTGTGGGAATGAAAAATTTAGGGTAACACCAGCATTTTAGTTAAAAATATATATTTTTTCATTTTCTTATCCAACTTTAATGAAAAATTGTCAAGCACCCGTGGGGTGTTAAAACTCACTATACCCCTTAATACGTTTCGTGAGGGGTGTAGTTTCCAAAATGGGGTCACACGTGGGTATTTATTTATTTATTTTGCATTTATGTCAGAACCACTATAAAATCAGCCACCCCTGTACAAATCACCAATTTAGGCCTCAAATGTACATAGTACACTCTAACTCCAGCCTCCAGCTGTTGCAAAATTGCAACTCTCAACATGTACTGATCTGCACAGTGATCTCCAAACTGTACCCCTCTAAATCTTGCAATACTACATATCCCAGCATGCCCAAACAGCTGTCTGGGCATGCTGGGAGTTGTAGTTTTGCAACATCTGAAGGGCTACAGTTTAGAGACCACTGTATAGTGGTCTTCTAACTGTAGCCCTCCATATGTTGCTAGGCAACAACTCACTGGCTTCCATAGGATCGTGCACCAGGGAGATGCACCAGGGAGCCATATCTCATCGCTGCCCGCCCGGTAAGTGACCTCTGGCGCCGATGACCACCAGTTTCCTCACTCTTCCAGGACAAAAGTCGGTGGACAGAGCGGGGAACCGAACTCTAACTCCCCCACCCCCGAACTGCTATTGGCCAGTCGTCTCTGACCGACCAATAGCAGAGACGACCTTACTCCTATGCCTTCAGGGGGATCGGGGGTGTCTTAGACACCCCCGATCCTCCTTATTTTCCCGGTCACTGGAGACCCGTATGACCCGGAATCGCCGCAGATCGCCGGTCTGAATTGAACTGATCGCTGACATGGGGGGGGGGGGGGGTTCTCACGACCCCCCAGGGGTTTGCACGTGATGCCTGCTGAGGCATGCTTTGGACACTTAAAAAAAAATCACAATTTTTCACAGACAGAAATAAAATAAATGAGTCAAACAAGTCAAAGAACGGTTTAAAAACAGGGGAACTTTATTATTAATAAAATGTTTGTGTAGGGATTTTTGTAACCTTCCATCACTCACAAAGAGCGTACAGTAACTAACTCAGGACAGGAAAAACCTCCAGAGGGGAGGAAACCTGTAGGGAATCCATGGCTACTGTATTGCCCTTCCTCTGGGCATACTAAAGGAGGTTACCGCTAGAATTTGGGCAAAGTGACTGTGTATGTGCGTGATTCGAGGGTTTATGCCTTCATCCAACTTCTTGCTGTAAGTCCGGAAATATGTGCCTTATTACAACGTCTTGATAGTCCGGAAATGCTACTCCACATCCTGGAAATAGTGCATCTAAGATAGGAAAACAAAAGATAGATTATTTACATGGTTATTATAGAAATGCACATGGAACTGCACTAAAGACCTTTTGGACACAACAATGTGACACTTACCAATCACAGTGATGTATTCAACTTCACATTCCCGCGCGCCTACAGTGTCCAGCATCGGCCCCTCACTGATGAAGAATGAGCAGGAGCTGTGTTATTTCTGCTCAGTGCTGCTCTCTGGTGGACAATGGTTATGACATCACATGTGTGACACGCTGTTACCTCCTGGGAGTTCTATTTGAGCAGTGCTGCTCTCTGATTGGCTGAAACCTAAAAAGCTTTTTAACATATTCTGCATGACTGTTACCTAAGGGATTTTTTTTTTTTTAGCATTTTTTAATAAAATGACACTACGCCCTGCGGGTGTGTTATATTTGTTTATACTCAGCATTTGTAATATCATTTGCTGTCAGGGCATGCTTGGAGTTGTAGTTTTGCAACAGCTGGACAGACGTCTGTCAGAAGGGGGGGGGGGGGGGGAGACCACCAAAGATAAGGCAATGTGGGCTTTAAAAAACGCCACAGATACATTGTGTTTAGTCCCAGCCTAAGCCTAGGAACAGACACAATTTTTGTTTGAGGTTTATTTGGTAAAAAATAAAAATAAACACACCACAACAACTGCGTCCTCATTTCTATTCTCCCAAGACGCCATCTTTGTGTAATTTTTGCCAAAACCACTGGAGGAAATTTATCAAAACCTGTAAAGAGGAAAAGTGGTTGCCCATAGCAACCAGATAGTTTCTTTCATTTTTATGTGGTGGGCAGGAGAAAGTAATTGTGTCTAGGGTGTTGTAGTGGTAGTGTAGGGTCTGTTGGTATTAACCCTAAGATGTCATGATGCCAGGGCGAGGTTTCCTTAGTGTTAATAGTCCTACCGCCAACTGCCCCAGAAACGGTAGGGAGAATAACGGAATATCCACAGCAGATTTTATGAATAAACTGAAGAACTTTATTTGAGGATTTTATACAACAGTCTTCAAACATAACAGTCTCTCTAGAGTGAACCGGGATACAGGTTCCTCACAGGTTGTGCTGGGACTCTGAAGCAATGAGCTTTGATGCTAGCCACTGTGCTACTAATTATAATATTTTAGCTGGTAGTAGTCACACAGGATTAGGTAGTTTGAGCTTTGGTAACTCACGTTTTAGTGGTTGCTGGATCTTAGGCTTTGGCCTAGCTGACTTGAATTGATGCTGATGAGATTTGTGCTGCTTGATAGACCGGAACTAAGAGAGGCAAGAGCTAAGAGAGTGAATTGATTGACTACAGCCCCTTATATATTAAGGAGGCTGGACAAAGCTCATTGGCCGGCAAACCTGTAAGTCCTGACCCAGTGAACTCTGGGTACATCACATGATCCTGTAAGGTCCTTAAACCATAGTACAATCATAATTAAAGGCACGTGACCTGCTAAGGTCCTTTACATAATATTTCCTATACATTAAATATATATATATGAACACAATTTACATGAGGCGACCAGGGGTAAGCCCTGCAAGAGTGCCCTATGAGAGTGAAGGAACTCTGGCTGAGGGGACTTTAGACAGGGACAGGACCAAGTCCTGTACCGGGACACCACATTTAAAAATGAAAAGTGAAAGAAGCGATCTGATTGGTTGTTATGGGCAACTGGTCAATTTTCCTCTGCACAAGTTTTCATACATGTCCCCCAATGTGTATTACTATTATGATAATAGACTTACCTCCCAACCGTCCCGGATCTGACGTGTCCTGTTTCTGTGATTTCCTGTGATGCACGGAGCCTCAGTGTGATCACAACTCACAGTACAGAGCGAAGCCCCAGGAGATCATGGAGTGTCTGCTCTATTATGTCATCTCCCCTGAGCTAAGAGGAAGCACTCATTGGTCCTGCAGCCTGGGAAAGGCACCTGCATCAACCAATCAGAGGCTTCCTGTTACAGGGGGCAGGGGGAGATGCTGCAGATGGATCAGCTACTTAACCCCTAAAGTAATTTTTTTTCTTATTCAAAATCTTTATTAATTTTCAATAATTTTCAATAAACAAAAAAACAATAACAAGGCACGACAGTGACAGAGGCACAAGGTGTTAAGCATGGCCTCAATGCAAGATAAAAAAACAGAATAAGTCATAAAGACCGTGCATGGCAGAAAGTGCGGTCAGCATTAGGGAGTCCGTTACTCGCGCAACAGACAGGAAGGACATCATGTCAAAGCAATCAGTATACTCAACAAGGAACACCAACTTAGAATATGTAATAACCACATCAATGCTAAAGCGGCAAGGTTCAGAAGGGAAAGAATAGAGGGATATAGATAAAAAGTGAAGAACAGAAAAATAAGAGGGTATGTAAAACACAGAAACAGGCAGACATGACAACATACAGAGACAAGGGTCTTACAGACAGACAAGAAACAACAAGGGAAGTAGGGCGGGAAGGTTACCAAGACAGACGAGAGAAAGCGTAGCCAAAAAAGGGTCATGGCGTCACAGAGGATCCCAAGGCCAATAGGTCACGGTACTCAGAGGTAGACTGGAAGGATGACCAATCATACCACGTTTTGGTACATCTTTCATTTTCTGCAGGGGTCAAGGCAATTAACTCCTCCATGTGCTGAAAATAATTCACCTCTGCAAGCCATTCCCCAACAGTCGGGGGCGTGGAAGACCTCCATTTACGGGGAATAACTGACTTAGCAGCCTGCAGAAAATAGCGTAAGAGAGATTTCCGGAAGGAAGTAGCAGAAATGTCAAACATGAAGAGCAGGACTGCCTCAGGGGAATCCGGAACAGTCACACCGGTGATATCGTGAGTGATAGAGCGTACTGAAGTCCAGAATGGACGCAGTGAGGGACAACCCCACCAGATGTGCAACATCGTATCAGTCGCTTGTCCACAACGCCAACAAAGGTCAGAGACTGACGGGTACCATCGATGCAACTGCTCCGGAGTCCTATACCAGCAGGAGAGTATTTTGCAGTTCGTCTCTTGTGATCTGTTAGGTATGATTGACTTATGTGAAAGGTGAAAGCATTTCTGCCATTGCTCCGGGGAGAACTGAGAGCCGAGGTCCGCCTCCCAAGCGCTACAGAAGGAGGGCAAAGAAGAGGTGTGTTGAGTAAGCAACAATCTCTACAGAAACCCTATGGTGTGGGGGGGGCAAGGAGGGGGCCATGCAAAGTCCCTCAAAGGGAGTTAACTCCCGATGCAGGCGGGCCGAGCGTGACACCGAAGAGTAGAAATGTTTTAGTTGTATGTATTCAAAAGGCTTACGGGGATGGGGAGGTTCAACTGGACGTATGTCAGCAAGGGGCAATAAGCCCTAAGAAGACAACACGTGAAAAAAACGGAGTGGGTCAGATTTGGAGCTCCCCACAGCTTGAAGAGTTTTTAAATGATCTTAATACCAACACATGGGGACTTCATTTTACTCATAATATCTTTCACAATAATGCAGAATTCCTAGATGTTGTCGTATTTCATGACGAAGCCAATAGACTAAGCACTCGCACTTTTTTCAAGGAGGTAGATAGCAATAGCTATTTGGACTTTTCTAGCTCCCATTACAAAAAATGGATTTCTAACATCCCGTAAGGTCAGTTCAAGCGAATTAGACGGAACTGCTCTTCTTTGGAAGATTTCAAACTCCAGAGCAACACTCTTAAAACTCGCTTTAAAGCGAAGAAATATCCTAAGGCCATTATAGAGTCGGCATACAAGAAGGCCAGCTTACAGACACAAGCCGAATGTCTATCTAAAACAACACGCAACAATTCCAAAAACTATGACTGGTCCTCCAATTTTATTACCACCTTCACACGGGAACATACGCAGGTTAAGGAAATTCTATCCAAACACTGGCCGATCCTATTAAAAGATCCCTACCTATGTGACATTCTACCCCACAAACCCTCGGTCACTTTTAGACGTGGGCGCACTGTTATGGACATGAAAATGACATACATTTTATTTGCTATATTTTGTGATTCTAGTCCAAGAGGGCCGCATGGAGTTTAGATAAAAGAAAAGATGGAGGATCATCTTTATAGTAGGGGTCTCCACGGCATGCTTACAGGGGCTTTTGTAACATTAGACAGACCACCTGGGGGCTGGCTGGGGGGCGGAGAACATCTAAAAAAGCCCATTCAAAGGGGACCAAGCTCTCTTTCTATTGCGGGGCTGGATACCAACACACCTGGCCATTCAACTTCCTGTTTTGGCCTGAATCTTGAAACAAAGGACTGCAGCCTGCTCCCATGCCTGTCTTTGTTGCTCATACTTGCTGTAAAGGGTCCCCGAAGCTAAGTATTTTTCAGTATTATATTCTCTGTGTGTTTCATTTAGTATAGTTGTATATTTTAAGGAAAATCCACCTAAATAGCCAACGGATAGTGTTTTCTACTATAATCGTTGTATATGTGTCTACTTACACTGCAGATTTAAGTTTCTAGCTATTTGTAAAATCTTTTTCTCTTTTCTTTCTTAGTTAGAGTGTGTTTTAGTTAGCTGTATATTAAAACATCTTTATTTCTGCCAGTATTTGGGTGTGTAGTGTTAATTTGTGCATTGGATATTAGGATATAACTCTTCCAAAATTCCTAAATAGGTTGGTCTGTGGGGAGTTTATGAATGCATTTGGTCTCCGGTAGTACTGCTCAGTTAAGTGTCTATGCACCTGGTCTGTGAACATATTGTATTCACAACACCGCACGGTGGCAGACATTTTTGTCGGACATTTTGTGTCCCAGATGCATGGTCTGCAGATTTTAACTGGTCGTGGACCCTTGGAGCCAGATATAATTCAACCCCAAAGCCACGAACCACAACAAATGGCGACGAGGATGGGATTTTGCAGAAGTTATGAATATTAGTAACCAATTGACCATATTAACTAATTTTCCTAACAATTATAGCTTATTTATGAAACTTCTATATAAAGGAATATTTTTCTGATTATTAACTTTGTAGTCTTCAAAGGGCTTTTAAACTAAAAGGGTGATTTGTATGTTGGCCTGTACTTCCTGCTTCCGTTTTATACATAGCTGGGGGCCATTTTTAGGGACAAAGAAAGCACATGGTCGGGGGAGGGGCATGTTTTTTTGTACTCTTATACAATAGGTTAATCTGTTTAGATGTGGTTATCTCGTGTAGCACTGTACTAGTTTTACAGGATCCTAATAGACTGTTGCTTTGTGTTCCTTGTTTTAAGGGTAACTTGAATATCATACATGATAGTTATTTAGTGATTTGTCACTGGTAATTAATAGCATTGCTTTTCTAGGTAATGGATGGTTGTATTGCATACATGATAGTTATTAGACACAGACTGTAAAGCATATTGAAAGTCTCCTGTTGTACATGTGTTGTTAGATTGTGAGTGTACCCTTAGTTGTGTGAGCTGTAACTCTACAATATATATTTTCAGTGCTTCACTAGTGAGAGGGCATACACACTTGTGCGAGATACCCCCAGTGTAGCCTGTATGTGTTAGTGGTACAATAAGGCTTACTGCAAACACTGCACACACTGGCTATAACACTGCACACACTGATCTTTCACATTGATCACTGGTTTCTCATAGGAAACCAGTGATCAATGATTCTGCCGCTTGACTGCTATTGCCTGGATCTCAGGCACGGAGCAGTCATTCGACGATCGGACAGCATGGAGGCAGGTAGGGATCCTCCGACTGTCATGTAAGCTGTTCGGGATGCCGCGATTTTGCCGCGGCGATCGCGAGCAGCTCCCTGAGCTAACCGGCATTAGTTTACTTTCACTTTAGATGCAGCATTCAACTTTGAACGCCGCGTCTAAAAGGTTAATAGCGTGCGGTACCGCGATTACTGCCGCGCGCTATTAGCCACGGGTCCTGGCCATTGCTAGGTGCCAGGCCCGACCCGCTATGACGAGGGGCCACGCCGTGGCCCCACGTTATAGAATGGGAGCTGACCCATGGCATACATGTATGCCATGGATCGGGAAGGGGTTAAAGGTGTACTCCACCCCTAGAAATCTTATCCCCTATTAACGCATGCCTACACTCACTTCCTACACAGAAGGTAAATGGGACATCTTTAAATCAACTCTAAATAACTATACATCTAAATATATTAAAGGGGAACAAATATAAACGATTAAAACTAAATCCTACATGGCTGACACATGATGTTAAAAGAGCAATGAACAACAAAAAAATTGCCTTCAAAAAATACAAATCTGATGGGTCAGCGATAACATTTAAACAGTACAAAGAGCTTAATAAAATCTGTAAGTGCTTGCTTTGGCAGCACATATACTAAAATTGGAACGATACAGAGAAGATTAGCATGGCCCCTGCGCAAGGATGACACGCAAATTCGTGAAGCGTTCCATATTTTTTCGTGGACATTATAGAAATGAACCTACAACTTGAGCTCTAAGAGGACATTTTATTGGATCATAAGTATGCTGAGATTATCTGCTTAGATGAGGGGTATTCGAGGTATTCGACAGGAGAAGAGTAGTTTCCCTGTTTACAGTTACCATTAGGGTATAGATTATCCAAAATGTTTCTTTAGTCAAACAGGAGTTACTATTAGAATTACAATAAGTATTTAAGGCCAAAAAATATATAATTACAAATGTTTTTCTAGTAAATAACCGCTTAATTTATGATACCCAATATCTGGCTTAACCATGCAGAATTTAGTTACATAATCAGGTTATCTGTTTATTTGGTCAGATGTTGGGAAAGTTTAACATAAGGGGTGGAGGGTGACGAGAGGTGAAGACGATAAGTAGACAGTTCTAAGTCTTGCTTTGGATTGCCCACCCACTGTTCCCCATAAGTTGAGGTGGTAATGTGTTCCCTTGAGCTTTTTCAGCTGAAGGTGGTAATTTCCTCTACCAGTAACTTAAGACTAAAGGGTTTAATCCTTGGATTTACAGAATTGTATCTAATGTTAGTCATCTATATGTTTACTATTTATGATTTGTATTCTTCCCTATTAATCTTTTCTTCTTTTCTACTAGTACAACATGCCTGTGCGACCCGACCTCCTCCATCAGATCGTCTCAGTGAAAGGCGTGACGATTCCAGTCTACTTAGGGAGATCCGTTCTGGAACTTTACCTCTAGCAACAATGATCATCAGGGGTAGGAAACTGAACATTATTATGAATTCCCCTGATTCATATTCACCATGACGCGTTTTTTAACACTCAATGTAAAGGGCTTAAATACAGATGTGAAAAGAAGTCTTTGTTTAAAAGATCTAAAATCTAAAAAAATAGATATAGCCCTTATCCAAGAAACGCATCATGATGAATCGTGTTCTTTTAAATTTGCATCTAGATACTATCCCACAGTATTTTCTGCTACACAGGATAAAAAAAAGGGGTGGAGTGGCTGTGTTGATATCCCGCACATGTCCTTTTCAGCTTTCAAACACAATGTTAGATCCTAATGGGAGATGGGTTATAGTCTTGGGTACACTGACAGGAGTCCCTCTCACAATATGTAACACGTATGCACCCAATTCATCCCAGATAACATTCCTGAATAATATCTTTTCCAAACTGGAAACGTTACTTCCAACAACATTGATAATTGGAGGGGACTTTAACATCCCATTCTCGAGTACAACCAATAGACATTCAGTACTACATAACACACCTTCCTCAGCAGTAATACGACTTTCCACTGCCTTCCGGAAACTTGTGAGAAAATACCATTTTTTTGACCTCTATAGGATAAGTAATCCCAATAGCAGAGAGTTTACATTCTTATCACATCCTCACTCCACCCACTCTAGAATAGACACCTTCTTTGGGAATCTTTTAGGCCTCAAATTAGTTGACAATGTTAAAATACTCCCTATAACATGGTCAGACCATGCTCCAGTGATAATGGAATTAAAATCAACTACAACGCCTAGAAAAACCTGCCATTGGAGACTGAATGAATTGTTAATAAAGAAATTAGAATATAGAGATTCCATTGGAGGGTGTCTTAAAGATTACTTTGAAAGGAATGAGGGTAGTGTTACAAACAGTCATACCCTATGGGAGGCACATAAGGCGGTCATAAGGGGACACTGTATTTTGCTGTCTTCTCGGCTGAAAAAGAATTCTGCGTCTCTTACGAATGAGCTAAAAAAGAAACTAAAAAAACTGGAGGATGGAATGGTCTTATACCCCTCCTTGAGAAGGTTAAAACAGATTGTGCTCATACGAAATCAGTTGAAGGACGGTGAAATCGCCCAGGTGGAGAAAATGCTAACTTAAACTAGACATACATATTACAGTAAAGCGAATAAACCTCATACCCTATTGGCCGCACAGCTAAACTCACAAAAGACACAATCAAATCCTTTTGCTATAAAAAATTCCCAGGGACAATTGCACTATGATCCAACACAAATTGCCAATATTTTTCAGGAATATTATTCTAATTTATACAATTTACCTTCCCAACTACCCTCAGATCACACCACCAGAGATTCTATATTAAAAAAGTACCTTGATTCCTGTAAGCTCCCTAAAATGACTATATCGGATTTGACCAATCTAAACAGAGAATTTTCTCAGGAAGAAATAATAGATACTATTAAAGAACTACCAAATGGCAAGTCTCCTGGCCCAGATGTCCTTCCATACTCTAAAATACATTATAAAACTTTTTCTGAAATCTTACTTCCACATATGATCTCCCTTTTCAACTCCTTCTTAGGTGAAACTCCCATTCCGTCAAATATGTTAGAATCTTACATCACAGTCATTCCGAAATCCGGTAAGGATCCTTCGGAATGTGCTAGTTATAGACCAATTTCACTATTGAATTCGGACTTGAAGTTATTTACAAAAATACTGGCCAACAGACTTAGCTTAATTCTTCTGAAATTAATAGATAAAGACCAAGTAGGTTTCACCTTAAATAGACAAGCTGGAGATAACACTAGACGCACGGTCGATCTCATTGAGGTAATAAATAGGACTAAGTCCTCTGGACTTGTGTTAAGTTTAGACGCGGAAAAAGCGTTTGATCGCTTAAGTTGGCCTTTTATGGAATCTACCTTGCGAGCTTTTGGAGTCTCGGGACCGTTTATGACAGCGATCTCACACCTATACTCACCCCCAACGGCACGAGTTAGACTCCCTCACGCCACATCTCAAAAAATAAAAATTCATAATGGGACAAGACAGGGATGTCCTCTGTCCCCATTATTATTTGTGCTATGTATAGAACCATTAGCGGTCCTTGTCCGCGCAAATCCTGATGTTAAGGGGATAGTGGTAAAACATAGAGATTATAAGATAGCGCTATTTGCTGATGACGTATTGCTAACCATCTCTACTCCCCTGACCTCACTACCTTCCCTCCACTCCATTATCCACACTTATAGCCGTATGTCAGGATATAAGATAAATGAAGGTAAAACAGAAGCCTTACCCATTAACATACCTGACACCCAACTTTCTCTTCTTAAACTAAATTATCCGTATAGATGGCAGGATAACGCTATTACCTATTTAGGTGTACGCATTACCTCTAAATACTCTGCCCTTTACAAACATAATTTTCCTCAATTCTTTAAAGACATCAAATCCCAGATGGAAAAATGGTCTGGTCTCCCGATATCCCTTATTGGCAGGATTGCAGCAGTCAAAATGTCAGTATTGCCCAGATTCCTTTATTTATTAGAAACTTTGCCAGTATTAATACCTAGGGGAGCATTAAGGGGCTTTCAATCATCCATCCTCAGGTTTGTTTGGAGGGGGGGGACGCCACAGGGTGGCGTTGTCTGTCTTGACGGCCAAAAAGAAACGTCTTTGACTATTATTATTCAGTTCACCTTAAAAATATTCCATCATGGTCACAATTTCGGGCATATAATAAATGGACGGACATAGAGAAGCTGTGGTCGGCCCCAGTCCATTTATGTGCTTTGATATGGGACTCAAACTATCAGGTCAATCTAAAACACTTACATGGCCCGATGAGAACCACATTAAAAATATGGGAAACTGTCAGGACTAAATATTAATTAATGTCCCCCAACTCCCTTCTAACTCCCTTTATTTTTAATCCCTCTATTCCTGATAGTAATGATGTAGATATCATTTCCCCCTGGGTAGAGGCTGGGTTGAATATCTCTCTGCAATGACAGATAACAGGCTTTCTCATTTCTACGAAACTTGGAAGGAATGGGATGATTATATAGAAGACGATAACCAACACTGAATGGAGGAGAGTCGGAAGAGGTCGCATAGGCATGGATGTATTCTATATTTCATATCTTGGTCAAACAGGTACTTTATTTTTATTATTTTTATCTTTTATTTATTTTTTCTTTCTTTTCCTTCTTCTTTTCATTTTCTTTATTCCGTTTCTGGAATCTAACCAAAATAATATAGATTGCTATGTTCCTACCTAATACACACTCACGGATTTGAATGTATTGTAGATAATTTATAAATCTGCAACTCAATTCCTATAGAAACATGGCAATTGCTTCAAGCTACCTAGTTGTAGGGTTCTTGTTACAATATTGCATATACGCTTTGACAATGAACTCTATTCTTGCTGCTGCAAGATTTTTCTTTCTTTGTTATTTTTATTTTTCTATTTTACTGAATTGAAAATTGTATTGATAAAAGGATAAATAAACAGTTAAATAAAAAAATAAAAAAAATTTGTAAAAATGTAATAAAAACAGCAAAAATTCTAAACGAGAGACAGGTGGCCAAAGAAAGCAAAACTAATCCTAAATATTTTTTTAGATATATAAATGCAAAAAAACCAAGGACAGATCATGTAGGACCCCTTAATAATGATAATGGGGTGGTTGTCACAGGCGATCAAGAGAAAGCGGAGCTACTGAATGGGTTCTTTAGTTCTGTATACACTATGGAAAAAGGAGCTGACATTGGCCAGGTCAGTGCTGGTAACACATCATGTAATGTACTGAACTGGCTTAATGTAGAGATGGTACAAGGTAAGTGTCACGATGCCGGCTGGCAGGTAGTGGATCCTCTGTGCCAGAGAGGGATTGGCGTGGACCGTGCTAGTGGACCGGTTCTAAGCCACTACTGGTTTTCACCAGAGCCCGCCGCAAAGCGGGATGGTCTTGCTGCGGCGGTAGAGACCAGGTCGTATCCACTAGCAACGGCTCACCTCTCTGGCTGCTGAAGATAGGCGCGGTACAAGGGAGTAGGCAAAAGCAAGGTCGGACGTAGCAGAAGGTCGGGGCAGGCAGCAAGGATCGTAGTCAGGGGCAACGGCAGAAGGTCTGGAAACACAGGCAAGGAACACACAAGGAACGCTTTCACTGGCACTAAGGCAACAAGATCCGGCAAGGGAGTGCAGGGGAAGTGAGGTGATATAGGGAAGTGCACAGGTGAACACACTAATTGGAACCACTGCGCCAATCAGCGGCGCAGTGGCCCTTTAAATCGCAGAGACCCGGCGCGCGCGCGCCCTAGGGAGCGGGGCCGCGCACGCCGGGACAGAACAGACGGAGAGCGAGTCAGGTAGGGGAGCCGGGGTGCGCATCGCGAGCGGGCGCTACCCGCATCGCGAATCGCATCCCGGCTGGCAGCGGAATCGCAGCGCCCCGGGTCAGAGGACGTGACCGGAGCGCTGCCGCGGGGAGAGTGAAGCGAGCGCTCCGGGGAGGACCGGGGACCCGGAGCGCTCGGCGTAACAGTACCCCCCCCCTTGGGTCTCCCCCTCTTCTTAGAGCCTGAGAACCTGAGGAGCAGACTTTTGTCTAGGATGTTGTCCTCAGGTTCCCAGGATCTCTCTTCAGGACCACAACCCTCCCAGTCCACTAAAAAAAATTTTTTCCCTCTGACCTTTTTGGCAGCTAAAATTTCTTTGACCGAGAAGATGTCCGAGGAGCCGGAAACAGGAGTGGGAGGAACAGATTTGGGAGAAAAACGGTTGAGGATGAGTGGTTTGAGAAGAGAGACGTGAAAGGCATTAGGGATACGAAGAGAGGGAGGAAGAAGAAGTTTATAAGAGACAGGATTAATTTGACACAAAATTTTGAAAGGACCAAGATAGCGTGGTCCCAACTTGTAGCTAGGGACACGGAAGCGGACATATTTAGCGGAGAGCCATACCTTGTCTCCAGGGGAAAAAACGGGGGGAGCTCTTCTTTTCTTATCCGCGAACTTCTTCATACGTGATGAAGCCTGTAAGAGAGAATTTTGGGTCTCTCTCCATATGATGGAAAGGTCACGAGAAATTTCATCCACAGCGGGCAGACCAGAGGGCAAGGGAGTAGGGAGGGGGGGAAGAGGGTGACGGCCGTACACCACGAAAAATGGGGATTTGGAGGAAGACTCAGAGACCCTGAAGTTATACGAGAATTCGGCCCATGGGAGGAGATCTGCCCAGTCATCCTGGCGGGAGGAAACAAAATGTCGCAAATAATCACCCAAGATCTGGTTAATCCTTTCTACTTGTCCATTGGACTGGGGATGATATGCAGAAGAAAAATTTAATTTAATCTTGAGTTGTTTACAGAGAGCCCTCCAGAATTTAGACACGAATTGGACGCCTCTATCCGAGACAATCTGCGTAGGCAACCCGTGAAGACGAAAAATGTGTACAAAAAATTGTTTAGCCAACTGAGGCGCAGAAGGAAGACCAGGAAGAGGGATGAAATGTGCCATTTTGGAGAATCGATCAACGACCACCCAAATAACAGTGTTGCCACGGGAAGGGGGTAAATCAGTAATAAAATCCATACCAATCAGAGACCAAGGCTGTTCGGGGACAGGCAGAGGATGAAGAAAACCAGCGGGCTTCTGGCGAGGAGTCTTATCCCGGGCACAGATAGTGCAGGCTCGCACAAAGTCCACAACATCCGTCTCCAGAGTCGGCCACCAATAGAAGCGGGAGATGAGTTGCACAGATTTCTTGATACCCGCATGACCTGCGAGATGGGAGGAGTGACCCCATTTGAGGATTCCGAGGCGTTGGCGAGGAGAAACAAAGGTCTTTCCTGGAGGAGTCTGCCTGATGGAGGCAGGAGAAGTGGAGATCAGGCAGTCAGGTGGAATGATGTGTTGCGGAGAGAGTTCAACTTCTGAGGCATCCGAGGAACGAGAGAGAGCATCGGCCCTAATGTTCTTATCGGCAGGACGAAAGTGAATCTCAAAATTAAATCGGGCAAAGAACAGAGACCACCGGGCCTGGCGAGGATTCAGCCGTTGGGCAGACTGGAGGTAGGAGAGGTTCTTGTGGTCGGTGTAGATAATAACAGGAGAACTTGATCCCTCCAGCAGATGCCTCCATTCCTCAAGTGCTAATTTAATGGCTAGAAGCTCTCGATCCCCGATGGAGTAGTTCCTCTCTGCTGGAGAGAAGGTCCTAGAGAAAAAACCACAAGTGACAGCATGCCCGGAAGAATTTTTTTGTAGAAGAACAGCTCCAGCTCCCACTGAGGAGGCATCAACCTCCAATAGGAAGGGTTTGGAAGGGTCAGGTCTGGAGAGGACGGGAGCCGAAGAAAAGGCAGACTTGAGTCGTTTAAAGGCGTCTTCTGCTTGAGGAGGCCAGGACTTGGGATCAGCATTTTTTTTGGTTAAAGCCACGATAGGAGCCACAATGGTAGAAAAATGTGGAATAAATTGCCTGTAATAATTGGCGAACCCCAAAAAGCGTTGGATAGCACGGAGTCCGGAGGGGCGTGGCCAATCTAAGACGGCAGAGAGTTTGTCTGGATCCATCTGTAGTCCCTGGCCAGAGACCAAATATCCTAGAAAAGGAAGAGATTGGCATTCAAACAGACATTTCTCAATTTTGGCATAGAGTTGGTTGTCACGAAGTCTCTGAAGAACCATACGGACATGCTGGCGGTGTTCTTCTAGATTGGCAGAAAAAATTAGGATATCGTCCAGATATACAACAACACAGGAGTATAACAGATCACGAAAAATTTCATTGACAAAGTCTTGGAAGACGGCAGGGGCGTTGCACAGTCCAAAGGGCATGACCAGATACTCAAAGTGTCCATCTCTGGTGTTAAATGCCGTTTTCCACTCGTCCCCCTCTCTGATGCGGATGAGGTTATAGGCGCCTCTTAAGTCCAATTTAGTGAAGATGTGGGCACCTTGGAGGCGATCAAAGAGTTCAGAGATGAGGGGTAAGGGGTAGCGGTTCTTAACCGTGATTTTATTAAGACCGTGGTAGTCAATGCAAGGACGTAGGGAGCCATCTTTTTTGGACACAAAGAAAAATCCGGCTCCGGCAGGAGAGGAGGATTTACGGATAAAGCCCTTTTTTAGATTCTCCTGGACGTATTCGGACATGGCAAGAGTCTCTGGGGCAGAGAGAGGATAAATTCTGCCCCGGGGTGGAGTAGTGCCCGGGAGGAGGTCGATAGGGCAATCATAAGGCCTGTGAGGAGGTAGAGTCTCAGCTTGTTTTTTGCAGAAAACATCCGCGAAGTCCATATAGGCCTTAGGGAGACCGGTTACTGGAGGAACCACAGAGTTACGGCAAGGGTTACTGGGAACCGGTTTTAGACAGTTCTTGGAACAAGAGGACCCCCAACTCTTGATCTCCCCAGTGGACCAATCCAGGGTAGGGGAATGAAGTTGAAGCCAGGGAAGTCCAAGGAGAATTTCCGAGGTGCAATTGGGGAGGACCAAAAGTTCAATCCTCTCATGATGAGATCCGATGCTCATAAGAAGGGGCTCCGTGCGGAAACGTATGGTACAGTCCAATCTTTCATTATTTACACAATTGATGTAGAGGGGTCTGGCGAGACTGGTCACCGGGATGTTGAACCTGTTGACGAGAGAGGCCAAAATAAAATTTCCTGCAGATCCAGAGTCCAAGAAGGCCACTGTAGAGAAGGAGAAGGCAGAGGCAGACATCCGCACAGGCACAGTAAGACGTGGAGAAGCAGAGTAGACATCAAGGACTGTCTCACCTTTGTGCGGAGTCAGCGTACGTCTTTCCAGGCGGGGAGGACGGATAGGACAATCTCTCAGGAAGTGTTCGGTACTAGCACAGTACAGGCAGAGGTTCTCCATACGGCGTCGTGTCCTCTCTTGAGGTGTCAGGCGAGACCGGTCGACCTGCATAGCCTCCACGGCGGGAGGCACAGGAACAGATTGCAGGGGACCAGAGGAGAGAGGAGCCGAGGAGAAGAAACGCCTCGTGCGAACAGAGTCCATATCTTGGCGGAGTTCCTGACGCCTTTCGGAAAAACGCATGTCAAT